>NW_025765908.1:0-92145 GCF_003918875.1 Haliotis rubra
CTGCCAGCTTAAGAATGAAGTAGAAAACGAACCAATATCCTACGAGGAGTTTGCGACAGATGCGTGCGACACTGGCGTGGCGGCGGCATTTACAATCGTGATTGGGTTTATATAGCGTGGCGTTCTGACATGGTATGCTTTGTGTAATGAACACATATCAACATCAAGGAACTTGCGATCGTTGGCGTGGCGGCGAGGCGAGATGGGCGGCGGCATGTGGAGCGGGAAACATGTGATTATTTATACCGATAACTCGGCAACTATGTACGCTATTAACAAAGCGTACCCTCACATAACCCAGCAGCAATGAAGATAGTAAGGCATTGATTTTGGCTAGCTGTCATCCTACGGCTTTCACTTAACTCTAGGACACATTCCGGGTGTGAGGGGAACACAATCAGTGACAAAATCTCGGCTCCACAGCAAAAAGACAATATGTCATGGTTACAAAATGCTGGTTGCGACATGAATTTGTTAAACCATATGACTCTCTGGGGTTCTATGACGTTTTTTGCAGGCCCAGTGGTAGCAGATCTGTGTGTCGGTTAGACGCCGAGCTGACATCATACAAAGCAGCAGGCGGCCTATGCATACACGACTAAGAAAACCTACTCTGCGATGATACGATGTTATCTCAGGTTCTGCGTATATTTCAGTCTTACACCACTTCCAGCTTCTACTTTGACTATAGGCCGGTACATAGCCTCCCTAGCGCTCTCTCAACGCTAACAGTATACCCGGATACCCCAACGTCATCAGACTACTACATCTCAACTCTGGCTTTGACAACCCTCACCGCATGGACGTTAAGTCTAGTTGGAAGGTGTCATGCGTATTAAAGGCAAGCTTCACCGGCACACAGAAATTACCTATCACGCCAACCATTCTGCGACAAATCAGATCTTAAACTCGATTTATCTATCCCATTTAACATCGTGCATTTTGGAGTGCATGTTTGGTGGCTTTCTTCACCTTCATGAGAAAGCGTCTACACTGTTACCTGGTAAACAAAGTAAGTCTCCTGATCGCCAACCGTGTGTTCGTGATGTTATTGTTAATGATGCTACTCGCCCATGTGTGACCATCTCGACATTCTAAGACTATTCAGTTCGGACAGAGGGTGTTACGACTGCCACTGGCCAGTCTGGAAGGGTTCCCCTTGTGCCCCGTTACAGCGCCCAGGTCACTGCGTGAGATCCAAGGCAAGATACCGCCTACAAATCATCTTGTTTCTTCTTCATGTGTGATGGTAAGATCTGTGGTCTAACGTATACCAAGCCTTTTATTACAGCACTAAAGAAAGTGCTGGGGCCCGTGGGTACCCGGCAGATAGCTACAGTGGCCATTCGTTCAGGCGAGGGGGGTGTACCCTCGCATAAGATAGGCGTGTCACCCATGCTCATTAAACTCCATGGAGACTGGAAATCAAACGCTTACGAAAGATATTGCTTTCTGTAGATGGAGTAACCCATGATAAACTTCTCTCAAAAAGCAATGATAATAGTAGCATCATGTGCAGAATAGGTGTTGGGGTTTGGAGGATTTTATGTATTTATATGAAAAGTTTGTTATTTTATGTGTCAATGTGAATAAAAATTCGGCATCGTATCCCCAACACCGGCATTATGTTATATATCGCGGAAAGAGTTATGTGTACAATTTATATTATTAAAGTTTAACTCCAGGTCATGGACAGACGGGCGCCTCACCGCCAGTATCGGGAAAACGGCACCCTCGCCACGCAAGCTTGCAATGCGCGGCGTGCGTACGGGTACATGCGCGACTCGTCGTCATACGGGACGAAGAGTCAGTCTCGCGGTTGCAGTCGACGTGTAAAGACACCCGCCCACCTTCCCTGGCAACCTTGTTTTACTGATAGATTTTACTAGTGTTAAGAAAGGAGGATTTTATGTATTTATATGAAAAGTTTGTTATTTCATGTGTCAATGTGAATAAAAATTGCATCGTATCCCCAACACCTATTATGTTATATCATGGAAAGAGTTAAAGCATTTTATGTACATGTTCCCTTGTTAAGATTATCTATCGAGTATATTAGAGAGAAGGTGTATATTTGTAGTGTTTTAAATCAGAGTTATTTTCAGTGTATGACCTACATTTTAATATGTTTTGGGCCACCTGTCACCCTTTGGTCAAATAGAGTAGGACTTCCATTTTTGGAATTGAGAGTCAGAGATGCACTGTTTCCAAGAATTTGCGTTAGCCAGCGATATTTGTTTACGAGTACATTTAAGTCTTTTTGAGTGTAGATTGAGTTGTAAGAGATGTTATTCAATGTCTTATTATTCATGGTGTGATAGATTATTTCTGACAATGTAGAGTTTAATCTCATTATTTTATTGTTCATGATTCAGAGAAGCATAGTTATGATGTCGCAGATAATACGCACACATAATTCATTATATGAGAGATTTTCTAAGCGTTCCTATAAGAGATTAAGTAAACATATATGAATTATAAAAGAGGTATTTATCTGAGTTTTAAGGAGTGTACAAAATGACAAAAGAGAGAGAGAGAGAGTAGATAATAGAGAATATATTGTATACTTATGAGAGCTCATTATTGTTTTCAGAACTCCATGATCCATACTTCCTTGTGTTTGGGAACAAATGGTGTTGGGAGACCTCCCACAATAGACTTGTTCTTTGACCTGTGAACCACCACCCATTTTTGTTTTCTTATCATTTAATGTAAAATGGCTTTGTTACAATTTATGACTCCTGGTAGCAAAATTGCTACATCAGTTCAACTCCTATTAATTTGAAATAATCATTTCCGAGAATCTCTAAAAGAAAACTAAATCTGACAGAATAACAACAATCTTCCATTGTTTTGCAGGACAATGTCAAACAATTTGATGTCAAGAATGAATGTTGATGGGCAAAACGGCAAGTTTTCTTTAAGAATACAAGGTTGTATTCAATCATCTCTGGTAAGTTAATTACCAAGTGCAGCATTTTCATCATGACCATAGCAAATAATATATGACAGTAAAGCATCGTCTAATTCATCCTACCGGTAATTCATAGTCTAATTAAATAATCAACTTGCAATTGAGGATTTTCTTTGAAAATGTTTAAGAAAAACTTCCATTCCTTCGGTTGAAAATATAAATTGTTTTCACTTTCGTCATATTTTGTATTGATGCTGTTCATATGTTCACATGCCAAGTTACAGCAGTGAAATGAACCTTTCAAGTGATTGATTAAACAAATACTTGAATCATTTAAGACAATATATCTTCCATATAACTTATTCATGTATTTAAATATAAAATTTCAGAATGTGTCCTATCTCAAGGGAATGAGATGGGAATGCATCCGAAGCAAATTTCAAGAAAGAGTTAGGAACGTTTCTGAAGTATCCACCTGACCGCCAGGCAGGAGTGGCAGAAAGAAGAGGAGCTGATAATTTTGTTTTGGAGTTGTAATTGTGTTGAAAAAATCTGAACTGTGGTATTGAAATTGGTGGCGTAAATGTCACTTTGATGCTATATGCAGATGATATTGTGTTATTAGCACAACAGAGATCACCTACAGACTATGTCATGTGTGATGTTTTACATTATGCATTAAACCACGTTTTCTGTGTGCGTGTGTGTTCATAAAGATTTCATGAAAAGTGATTTGTTTTATGTGCTGTCTTCAGGTATAGTTCCTGGTCATCTTGGATCCCTTTCATGGTGAAAGTAATTGCATTGTGTTTATTCAGAGGTCTGTCTAAGAGCTGAAATTCAGACAAAATGTCTTCTCGGGACAATTTTCACCTTTTCAAGGTAACAATACAACAGTAAATAGTTTTTCTTAATTTGGAAATGATCTTTTCTTCTTACTGGAATTATACGTCCAACTGACATAAAACTTAAATGAACATTATATTGAATGTGGAATTTTAAACCAAGTATTTTATCAGGTAAATATTTTACTGCAATTTTCTGTTTGAACACTGTTTATTGCAGGTAGCTTTTTGGGTATTTTAGCTGGATGCAGGAGTTTGGTGCTACTTTATTGTAGTTTAAAGATGAAATGCGAGTCTATTTACAGGAAAGCGTAATACCTCCCAGACACAACCACGGAACAACCCATTTTCAACGTTAATAATATGTCAGACTTCAACATTGATTCGACGTCGGATATCTACGTCAAAAAAACTTTCATATACAACCTATTTTCAATCTATTTTCAACGTTGAGGATCAACCTATTCGCAACGTTGATAATCGGTCAAACTTCAACGTTGATTCCACGTCGGATATCTACGTCAAAAAAACTTTCATATACAACCTATTTTCAACGTTGAGGATCAACCTTTTTTCAACGTTGATAATCGGTCAAACTTCAACGTTGATTCCACGTCGGATATCTACGTCAAAAAAACTTTCATATACAACCTATTTTCAATCTATTTTCAACGTTGAGGATCAACGTTGATGTGCCTCCTATTCTCAACGTTGAAACAACGTTGATGTGCCTGCTGGGTGTGGTCTAGCGTTGACATCCATAAATACTGGTCCTGTAGCAAGAGGATGATTATCTACATGACGGACAGCAACTGGACCCAGGACTTCCTGGATATACTGATCACCCGTCAAGTTCCCTGTACTGTCACCAAGTCAGTGCTACAGGTATGAGAGACACACTCCTACACCATGACGGAAACTCCACCAAAGGCTACAGTTGGGTGAATGTTTTTGCTGCATATGCTGCATTTAGCTGCCGCCAAACTTTCAAGCGTCAATCAGCTTTCACCAGACTGATGTATTCTTCACCAAGTCCCCAGATTCTAGCGTGATGATTGCTGAGTAAAGGGCGTTGTACGCGGCTCTTCTATGGCGATTCCGGACTGTTCTCGTGCAGTATTGCGAAATGGTAACCAGCGGTACTTCAGAAGTCTCCATAATGGCCTGTCTTCACGTCACCCAGAACATGGGCGACCCCTTCATCTCATTGGTTTCCTTTGGTTTCAACCAAACGGCTGAGAAGTATGCATACCGTAAATTAGCCATCTCTCACTATATGACAATCTTCATCGTACCGTAGTGGCAGAAAAATAACCCATTATTATCATACATATCATCATGCACAAGGTAAATTTGAATATACTACAGTTAGCGGTAAACATATATAGGGTGCTTAACTTTTTACTAGATGTATATAAAATAACACTTGCTGAAAATATTTGTCTATCGCTGTCAATATTTTATGTTATTATCTTCATGTTTTCCAGTACGAATTTGTAAATAAATAAAACGAATTTGTTCGACCGTTGACACGGTTGTGTCTCTATATGGTTAGGGTCTGTAACTACTTGGAACCAGACAAGCGGTTAATTATAGTGCAACGTTCGCAGTTAATCTAAATTTAGATGGCGATATATATCGATGTATAATTACATTTACAGTAGTTGGCCTCCGTGCCGTGTTACATTGGCGGGGGTATGCATAAACGAAATACATTGTCACAATAACATCATTATTTTTTTTCCAATCGTTAACTCTCTCTAACAGATACACCTTGTTTGTATTACCACACTTTCAAGCATAATTGCCTTTTCAAACATTTTCTGGGACAATTTATCTATTTCAAACTCCCCCGCCCCCACGTCCACAATAACACACACACACACACACACACACACACACACACACACACACACACACAAGATTATGATTAATCTTTGGTATCATGTATTGCACTGCAATATTTATTGATCAGCACAAAACCGTAACCAAAGTATTGCTTGGTAGAAACATTAGCTGATTTGACATTCGACAATGTTTTCTAACTTCATAATTCAACTTAGATTCCTTATCTTCATTGCCATGGTAACCAAGTGCTGAACTCTTGAATATTAGGATTATATAGATAGGTTTGATGGAATTTCGGACAGAAATTAGCATATTTCTAGAATTCTATAAAATGTTTAAGTTATAAACATAAATTGTTTCATATTCAACATAAATTGTCAAACAAATGAACATGAATACAAGCAGTATGCACTGAATGAAATATTGATACTTCTGTGAGAAAAATGATTGCTCCAGGCATCCACATTGCATGCAGCTCAGTTCTAATTTTCTGAATATATCATTCTTTGATAACATTATAATTTTTAAAAGAAATAGATCTCCATAATGAATTTCGATGTACAAAGTGATATATATGAATTTATATTTTGTGATTATTAACTGAGGTTGTCTGTGGTTGTGCCCTCGATGGGGATTGAAGTATTGTCCCTCTAAAAGGGTACATTCAGCTCCTTCAAAGCATATTTATATTCAACTGTGTTTGAACCGCATACTATGTGTTTACTTGTAATCTCAAGCTGAATTTGCAATTATTTTCGGTAACTAAGGAAAAGGTGTAAATCCTGATGACAAACCATTAATAAAGGTACCGTAAGTTCACATGGACCTTAGTATGGTGACCCTACCTTTCTTACTGATGATCTAATCTGCGATGAAAATAACCACTGGTAGGGAACTTGGTTTCAGTGAGAGTGGATATTTATTTGCGACAGAAACTTGATTTGTGACAGAGTCTTTGCAATGATACGTGTTATAATAAGATAAAATGATAATTATAGCTTTCGTTTGTGGTATTAAAGACTATAATTTTCCTTATCAACACATGATATCATCTTGTAACTTTATAATTTACTTTAATAAATCTAGTAATAGTATAGATATCATTTTTATCATAATTTGCAATGAAAGTTATTTTGATAATAAATTGAGTAAAACATAAAGATTAACAACCCCAAAGAAGGAAAACATATTCACAACGAATTATGTCAAGTTTCCACATGAAATTGTGTCATATATATCAATGTTTCAACATCAATTTCACTTAAATAATATTTTAGATATGTGACAGAGTCTTTACAACTGGTAACGGATAATTTGAGGTTGAAAGATGATGGTAACGGAAAATTTATATTATTTTGTGTTCATTCAGGATAAGGCCATGTTAAGGTAATAAAACCATATATTAAGTTGTTCTGTTGTATATAAACATGGTGAGCATCATGCAATTTCAAGTTGCCCAAATGAACAAGTCCTTAGATGAAATGATTTCTATATTATCCCAAGGGAAATTTGGTGTGCATCATGTACAGTTCTCCAGTTTTACATTCTTAAAGCAAGTGATTTCTAGTCACAACATCATTACCTCTCGAACACATACAAATACATAGTACAAAGCCCCATTCACAATGCTTAACTCACATAATCTCTACAAATACAATAATTTTCAGAAGAAGACAATTTAGTTAATGTTCATGGTGATCTTGATGATGATTGTGATCTACACATTGTTGTAGATAATGATGAGTATCTGTCAATCATAAATAGACTTCAAAACGTAAATTGTTGTCTCATGTAACACACTAGGTGAATAGAGATGCCACAACTTTATGGATGATCAACTTCTTTATTTTAACAATAGCGACGTTTCGGTATAGGTTCTCAAGCATATGCCGCATTTAACAATATTCCAGCAATATCAAGGTGGAGGACACCAGAAATGGGCTTCGCACATTCTTAAGCGTGACAAGCGAACACTTTAACCACTTGGCTACCCCACCGCCCCATTTTAAAGGATGACTAGTATGTTAGGAACAAATATTTTCTGGAGTTTTAAGATAAATTCAATCATGACCTGTAAACAAACTTGTCGTGCTTATGAAATGTAAACTTAATGACAGACAAAACCTACCTTGTGAAAAATATTGTTACTGCAAGCAAGTGTTCCAAAATTGGTTGTGTTCGATTATGAGAAAACATGATCAGCTGCTTGGTCGTTTAGTCACTGCAACCAATCTTCGATTATTTCAATTAGTCGGACCACCACTAATGATTCATGGCTCTTTTAATCCCATGAGTGGATTCATTAGGTTTGTTTTTACTGAACTATATATTTCCAGAATATTGAAGTAAATCTAAGGATAGAGAAAACTATGCGAAACAGGAAGAAATGACAGGTACGCCTTACAGCAATATTTATGCCAGGAGATTTCAACAAAAGTGAACCGATTCTGCACAATTCTATTATAAGTAATTCAAGCAAAATTCATAGGCTTCATGATGGAATTAAAAGGATTGACAAATATCACCACATTATACTTGACCACTTATGATGTTGTAGTCAACATTGTCCTGACATGGAACAGTCGAGAGACGACAATGTTATGTTCTGTTTAAATCACCACGAATTATAGCTTCAACCATTCAGACGATCTTTCGACACCATAAATATATTAATAGAAACGTCCTATTCCCGTTCATGGACACGATTTTACAAATTGTGTCCTGTCAATTCCATTTTGTGATTGTGAATTATCTGTGACCATGAATGAATTTTCCGTTACATCAACTTCATAATCACAAATTTTCTGTCACATTAGACCAAGTCGGTGTTTTAGATATGTGTCTTCTTTTTGCTGATAAAACAGCACAAGCTTCTTTATAGTGGGAGATAAACCCAATCAGAATACTGACTTTTATGCTACAATAATTTATTTAATCATTTTATAAAATATATCAATTCATTAATTAAAAGACTTTTTACAATTTATGACTTTACATGATTATCAAGGGTTTTCAGAGTAATATAACTATATTCGTTCCTGAAGGAACTTAGCATTGAGGTAAACGTGAAATTAATTCCTTCTTAAGTTGATTTCGGATGTCTACAGGACATTTATTGCACCTTACCCTCGCCTTGCAGTTGCTAAAATCACAAAGACTCTGGCACAAATCATAACGTTTCTGTCGCAAAAATCACAAAGACTCCACTCTCACAGTAACCAAGTTCCCTGCCAGTGATCCTAGCCTGGTCAATGTACAGCAGCTGTTCAGATTCTCGCTCAACTCTGGATGTAGACTTGGAGTGCATGATGGACGCAGCTGTCCCACAACGAAGCACATGTGATACATGTGATCTCACCCTAGGCAAGTGAGTTTGTTCATAAATTGCCTCTGTTCGCCCAGCAGTGAATGGATACCCGGTGGGATAAGTCATGTAACTGTTTACCTAAAATGTGTTGGTCTTGGGAACAATTGTGTGAATACAGGCGCTGAATTTGCCGAATACAATCTTGAACAACATGTACGCACTCAGACACGAGGCATATCGTAAAGGGGAAGGAGGGAACTTGCCATATTCGGGCTGTGACCAGGTACTCTCTATTTGAGTCAGGGGCGGTGGGATAGCCCAGTGGTTAAAGCGTTCGTTCGTCACGCCGAAGGCCCGGGTTCGATTCCCCACATGGGTACAATGTGTGAAGCCCATTTCTGGTGTCCCCCGCCGTAATGTTGCTGGAATATTGCTAAAAGCGCGTAAAACCATACTCACTCACTATTTGACTCACCATTGACCACTGGACCAAACATCTATTTGTAGGAGAAACAGCACCATGCTTGATTAAAAATTTGGTTCATGTTGACATGCCATAACACGTATCCAAAATCGTTCCCTGAATTCTAAAAGCCATCGTGAATTCATTTCCTGAATTCTAAAAGGCATTGTGAATTTATTTCCTGAATTCTAAAAGGTATTGTGAATTCATTTCCTGAATTCTAATCGGCATTGTGAATTCATTTCCTGAATTCTAAAAGGCATTGTGAATTCATTTCCTGAATTCTAAAAAGCATTGTGAATTCATTTCCTGAATTCTAAAAGGCATTGTGAATTCATTTCCTGAATTCTAAAAGCCATCGTGAATGCATTTCCTGAATTCTAAACGGCATTGTGAATTCTTGCCCTGAATTCTAAAAGGCATTGTGAATTCTTTTCCTGAATTCTAAAAGGCATTGTGAATTCATTTCCTGAATTCTAAAAGCCATCGTGAATGCATTTCCTGAATTCTAAACGGCATCGTGAATTCTTGCCCTGAGTTCTAAACGGCATTGTGAATTCATTTTCTGAATTCTTGCCCTGAATTCTAAAAAGCATTGTAAATGCATTTTCCGAATTCTAAAAGGCATTGTGAATTCTTGCCCTGAATTCTAAACGGGATTGTGAATGCATTTCCTGAATTAGCATTTGTAAAATATGGACTCACCTTTTCATAATAGCTGAAATCGACAGCATCAGTCATCTTGGAGCAATCGCCAATAGCGAGGTCATCATTAAGCTGACAACTCCGATTGAGTTTGTGATGTTGAAAAGACTTGCACAAATCACTTTCAGCACACAGGAGGGCACACTTTACTTGACTGACTCCGTTAGCCATGCCGTACCTGTACTGGCTCTGAAGAATCTTGCCTCCACAAGCGGAATTATCGGTAAATTCTTGAAAACGAAAGTCAATACTTCTTGCAAGAGTTAGAAAAATCAGTGCATACAAACTGTGTATAATTCGTTTCATGATATTCGAGTACTTTCGTAGTGATGCTCCGCTTACTTCATCAAATATCTTATATAGTTTACAGCGTTGACACACCCTTGTAGTTGTTTCACTTGTGCGATGATCCAGATTGAAGCTCTAAACCAGTGAAGCATGCATACGTATTGACGACAGCTGTATTTGCGGCTAGCGATCAATAAGAAACCAATTTACCTCTTTGATGGACATAGACAGCCTTGTTGTAGGTTCACGTGTTTACTCGTGTGTAAAGGATATATCCTGATCCCTTTGATGTACTCCTAAAGAATGATATCAGTAACTGTACAGGTTTGTCAACTATAAAGGTAATCATGATGATTAGTTCACCAGCGTCACGGTTCACATACACTCATGATTAAGTCACGAAACAATATTCTGACAGTACACATACCCTTAACCTCCCTAACAACCACCTCTATATCCCCATTAAAGACAACAGGTGAAGTTTGGCACATTTGTCGCCTAAACTCGGATCCCTTCGTGTGATTGTATAACGACGCAATGCCTTTCCCTTACAGAAAGCTAAGTATGGACCTGAGACCGCGAAAAGAACAACTGCAGCCCAGTAAAGTATAACCAGAAATTATTGAGAATTTTAGGATTATGTTTAATTGGATTTCTACAGTAGTATAAACAGCCTTGGTTTCATTCAAGAGAGACAACTCCGTTTATCCTTTTTCATTATTTTGTGAAGAGTTATCCCCCTTTGTTTACTTGCTGGTAGACGACATTTTCAGTGATCCTCAGTATGGATGATTTAGAGAAGAGGAAGTTGATTTTAGAGTATCATAACAAGGACATCAGATCAGCTAAAGTGATTTCAAGTAGAACAGGCATCCCTTTGTCCACTGTTTATCGTGTTTTGAAAAATATTGCAAATGGCATTGAGCACCAGGGAGGCGCAGGTAGGCCCAGAAAATTGACTGTCGGTGACAGGAGGCGGCTTGGTATTCTTGTTTCTAAAAACAAAGGAAGGAGTTTAGAAAACTTAAGGCTGTAAATGATTGATAGAGGAACTGTGGCTGTCTGTAAGGAGACAATTAGAACATAGCTGCATGCAATGGGTTGGCAGAAGAGTCGAGGAATTCCATCACCGATCATGAAACCTGAACAAAAGGAGCGAAGGTTGAACTGGTGCTTACAGCATAGAAATATTAACTGGGACAATGTGATTTTCTCAGATGAAAGTTCTGTGTGGCTGTTTCCCAAAACACTGAAATTCTGGACCAAACAAACTGAAAGACCTTTGTATCAGCGCCCAAAGTACAGTCCGAAATTTAACGTGTGGGGTGGCATATCTGTGTTAGGGGCAACGCCCCTCTGTGTATTTGAAGGGAATATAAACAGTGAGCGGTACACAGATATACACAGGTATGAGGAAAGTGAAAAACCAACAAAATATTTTTGTCACTTGGGAAACAGAATCTATGTTAATAATTCTATTAATAACTTCGGTCAAGCAACAATGAGGAGTTAACAGATAGTGATTCTATACTGAATGAAGTAAAGTTCTTCTATAAAAATACTTTATTCTGCTGATAAACATAACGAAAAATACTTTACCGCCCTAGATAACCCCAACCCTCAATGATGAATTAAGAAACAATTTGGAAAAAGAGATTGATATGAATGAAATTTCCTATGCAGTTAAGAATATGAAAAACATCAAAAGCCCGGGAACTGATGGATTCCCAATTGATTTTTTAAAATTCTTTTGGAAGGAACTCAAAAATTGGATGTTAAGATTTGTCCAAAATATTTCAGAAAAAAATCAAATATCTATAACTTTGAAAAGAGGAGTAATAACTTGCATACCTAAAGCTAACAGAGATAAAAATTGGAGACCTATTACTTTATTGAATGCACTCTATACAATTATAAGCACTTGTATCACTGACCGTTTAAAGGTCACATGCAACGTAAAACACAACTTTGCAGATTCTGATACCTTTCGGTATAGACTTACCGAAACGAATCGTCAAAAATGCAAATTCAACTTATAAAGTTGAAAAATAACGGGATGAAAAAAACCGCGCGAAATCGGAGTTCAAACGTTTCACTAATTTTCCCCAGACTTTTCTGGGGAAAACGGGTTTCAACAGCTGGGCTGCGCTCATAGCACGTGCGCAGTGAAATAGGTTCTCGCAACTTGGAAGCGGGTTGTCCGGTGAATACTCGGTGAAGGCTTTGGTGTGAGCTATTTTTCTAATGTTTTGTTGATATCTCACAGGCGCGAGCTTTTTATATGTTATGACAGTAAATTAACTGTTTATATAATTTCACCACACATTCTTCTTACCGAGTCACTTTCTCAGTTCGATACTTAAAAGCAACGTCATTATTTAGCGTTGACAGAATTTCTAACTGTGAGCATCTGTCAAGCATTGTTTTGATAGCATTTACGTTTTCCTAATTGGCTGTTGTTCCTAGATGTTGTTTCAAACATTAAAGGTTTCTCCATTTGTCACATTTTGATCACTACTTAATCCTCTTTCATGTAACATTAAGTAGTCTCACACTTTGATCATTACGTAATCCCCTTAAAAAATTAAGATGTTTTTGCAAGCCTGATTGGAGCCCTTTTTACACGGAACAAAAAGGGTGGTTCGAAATTGCTATATCAGGGTTATTCGTACATAAAGACGTCGAGGATGGAATGGCTGAATGTGTGAAAATATATGCTGTTGTCATATTTATATATGTATTGATGCACGAATGAGTCATAAATGTGAAAATGTGCAACTGTCATATTTATATATGCAAAAATGTTCTTTGGTTGTAGTTTTGGTTGTTTTTGTTATCGATTATGAATGACTGATATGAAAAAAAAATCATTTCTGTTTTTTCTTACGGTGGATTTTAATAGGGGTGGATTTTGTCCGGGTGGATTTTGTCCTAGGTTGCAATTTTGGGTCGGATTTTGTCCGGGTGGATTTTGTCCTGGATTCGATACAGATATGTCGTTGTTACAGACAAAACTCAATGTCTTGTTTTATTGACATCTGTGTGTCTGCCTGCCTGTCTGCTAATGACAATATTCAATACACATCTGCTATCACTGACAACATGCAATTTGAACTTAACACCAATCAGGCTATACACCATAAACAAAATGCATTGATTTATGACCCGAGTTCGGTCTCTGTCACATTATGTAATTACACAGACAGGCAGGTGTGATAGTTGAACACATGACATGTTATGATGTCTGTTGATTGCAAAATGTTATACACAAAAAATGAGCATGTATTTACAAAACCCAACATCTCTACATATACACACACAATAAGCCGTGAGGGCATCTGCAAATGAACCAGCCGTTACACTTGAGTGCACACCCACCCGCTCTGACTGGGTTCGGTATCCCGGCTGCTTCGTTTCATGGGAAGTAAACCGAAGTACACAATATTGCACTTTTGATTTGCGATTGTACGCTTATAAATTTGTTTATATGTTTTTTCATAACCAGCAATGTATATTATATGTCATGAATAAGTGATAATTGTGTTTTAATTATGTTTGATTTTTTGGTTGCATGTGACCTTTAAAGAAAACCTTAAATTCCCCAGTACATGCTAACCCAACAGGCTTTATTCCAGGTAGAACTCTTAGTGAAAACACTAGATTACTATATGATATAATGTTTGAAACTAATAAAATAAATATGCCAAGTCTAATTCTCCTAATAGATTTTGAGAAGGCTTACGATACAGTGTCCAAAGAGTTCTTGAATATTGTTTTAGCTAAATTTGGTTTTGGGCCTGAAATCACTCGTTGGATAAATATACTCACATATGAAACAACATCATGTACCATCCAACATGGTAAACTCTCTGATTTTTTTCGTAAATGAACGCGGATGCAGGCAAGGGGACCCTCTGTCACCGTACCTCTTTATTTTTGTCGCTGAAATACTTGGTTGTATGATTAGAAGTAATGAGAACATAAAAGGTATTGTTATTGACAATAATGAGTATAAACTAAACCAATATGCAGATGATACGGAACTATTTCTTGATGGAAATGAACAAAGCTTCAAGGCAGCTATTCATGAAATTAATACATTTTATAAAATGTCAGGACTTAAAATAAACATTGATAAGACAAAGGCAATATGGATTGGCTCAAAGAGAAATAGTATGGATATACTATGTTTTGTTTTAAACATATTTTATTCATTCAATATACTATGTAAGGACATTAAGATAGAACTGCAAAAGGGTGTGTTTGAAGTCTTGGGAATTAAATTCCACACAGATCTTAACAGCTTATGGGTAATCAATACAAGAAAAAGACTAGATGAGATAAACAGATTGCGTTCACAATGGAGGAAAAGACACTTGACACTGATTGGTAAAATAACTGTCATAAAAACTTTGGCTTTGTCAAAACTTGTTCATATATTCAATACTGTGCCTAATCCTCCTAAAGACTTCATTACTTCATTGGAGAATAGCTTTTTTCAAATTCATATGGAATGACAAACCTGATAAAATCAAAAGGAACATTTTGAAAAGATTATACAAAAATGGTGGTTTAAGGATGGTTGACACAGTAACATTTTGTGAAGCTTTGAAACTAGCTAACCTGAGATCTTATTGTAGAAAAACAACAGTTGAAAATATTCCTTTTGATGTCATTTTAAGATCTGGTGCAAATGTTGATCAAGTAACTTACATCGATAACCCTTATTGGAAGGATGTTTTGAAAGCTTGGAACAAATATTGCAAAAAAAGTCATGCGAATTCTGGTAATATTTATGAAATCATAGCCCAACCACTATGGTTTAACCATAATTACAAAATCCCAACACATTTCAATAAAAACTGGGCAAGTAAAGGCATTCTTACAATTAAGGACCTGTGTGACAAAACTGTTTTTTCATCCTTTCACAAGTTAAAGGAATGTATGGCATTAAAAGCACATACCTGGACTATTTGCTTGTTTTGAATATACTACCTGATTCTTGGAAATATACTATTTGACACTCTAGAAACATGCCAGTTTTTAATTTACTCATAACTGAGTGTCATTTGACTTTATTGAAATCATGCAAATGCTCTAGAATTTTTTATTTTATGACGCCATGATTTCCAATGAAGATTTACCTAAAATGAGTCTTAAATAGCAAGAATCTTTTGCTAATGTTACTTTTGATCGGAATCAGATTTTTACGACTTATAGAAATGGTTTGAAAGATGTCAAACTACTTGATTTCCAATACAAACTTTTACATGGTATTATCTATACTAAAAATGAACTATTTAAAATGAAACTTGTTGACAATACTGTTTGCTGTTGTTGTAATGAGCTGAATGAGAATATTTGTCATGTTTATTGGGAATGTAGAGAAACACAAACATTCTGGAATGAACTTTAAGTTTGGACGAATTATCATACTGAGAACACAACTAAAATAACAAAATATCTTGTTTGGTTTGGAACATTATACACAGATGGATTATTAAAACCATATTATCCTAACTGCCAAAAAATATATCCATTTATGTGGGATTAACCAACACACTCCAAAAGTTCCTGTATGTTTTGAGAGAAATTTTCAATGTGGTAAAGTTCATTGCAATTAAAAATAATAACTTCCAAAATGGAGATCTATATTCCAAACTTAACAATGAAAATAGACTCTATATCCGGTACGTTATTTTGATGTGAAAATGTGAATTTTTGTGTATTTTTTAACTCAACCTAACAAACTCTAAAAAACGTGAATTGGTGCTTTAATGATGTACCCCTGGGAACAATAAAAACATTAAAAAACCCATTAAAAAACCCTTTTTAAATGTATCCTTTTAACATTATCTGTTGGGGTCATTAAGGTAGAGTTTGTTCATTCTTTCTCCTGATTTGTGCACGGGTGAGAGGTTTCAGTCCTTTTAATGATTACACAATGGCAGTCCTTATTATTGGTTTTTCATTCAGAGACTGTCTCATGTACCATGTGATGTTCACCGAGACAAACAACTCGTGTGGACTAGGCCAAGACAAACAGTGTTTACGAGCACTGTGTTAGTTGTATGGCATGACTGCCGATAAATACTTCATTCTCCTTTTCTGATGATCTTTTGTACAAGCGAATGGAATGAGTAACTCAATTAACCATTCAAAATTACGATTGCTATGACCTGTAAACCAAACAGCTAGGACGAGTGCAGCGTCCTATCTATTAAATTATTTGATAAACATCTTCTTCCTTCAAGATCAATTTGACGATTAACCTCAGTTCTCTCTTGTAAATCATGCCCATTCTTTACGAAGCAGACCGCCTCCGTGGTGTAGTGGTTAGAGCGTCCGCCCGGAGAGCGGAAGGTCGTGGGTTCGATCCCCGACCGCGTCATACCAAAAGACGTTAAAATATGGTACTTGTTGGTCCCTGCCTGGCGCTCGGCATTAATGGGTACAACAAGGACTGGTCGGCTCGGAGTCAGTATAATGTGTCTGAGTGGGGTATTCATGCTTCACTGCAGCATGGTATCTCAGTTGGCTAGTACTATATAAAACCAGCTTAAGTCTGGGCTAGTACAAGCAGCCGCACATACACATACACACGCATGCACGTCGTCATATGAGCGAAATATTCTCAAGCACGACGTAAAACCCAATTTCACCTCACCTCACCTTTACGAAGCAGACTGGAAGGAATGCTGTAGAAATACTGAAAAAACCGTCACCAACAGAATAATATATCAAAACCCTTTCCTATAGCGTGAGCGTTCAAACGGTTTGACCTCCGTTCTCTTCGCATCTATGTGCCCCCTTCACCTTACATTGCTTTTTCCTGTTTTGTTAAGATCTGAAAGGCAAACCCTTTGACCTAATAGCTAACAGGGCTTCATATATTTCTAACTGCTGACACCAGATGGTATTGTTAGATATTGTTATTGTTATTGTTAGATATTGGTTTGATGAGTCTTCCGTGCTGTTCCCAATGAACAAACCTTTCCAAAACACCTGTCCCGACCATGGTCCTCATGGTCACGTGATGCATGATCCTGGTAGAAAGATGTAGCTAAACCATCTGCGGATGGTCAAAACAAATTTCTAGATGTAGTTGAGAAATACTAGCTGCATGCATTGTTGGAGAGATAGGTTATCTTCTATCGTATCGTTATATATAGGTTGATCACCCTTACAAGGTAGTTATTTAAATAAACCCTGCGAGGGTTTAGCTACCGTAGTGAGGGTGATTAAACGGCTTACACCACGAGGTCATACTTATTTAATACGCGTGTAATGTATTAGGCCACTCTCCTACCCAGAGTTCCATGCGGCCAGCCAGCATAGTACCTCTGCCACAGGCCAAACAGATGTGACGATTCGTCACATCTTGCACCGTCCATTCAATATAATGTACATATTTCTTAACTCTTTTATTTTTGACGAGTCTACACATCTAATTAAACATCTTTGATAGAAAGGTTTAGTTTCATTGAGAAAATATCTTAAAACATGTAACACTATTTCGATTTGCGTAGCCATCCTTTGTTTACATAGGTTGTACGGCTCCACGTGCTGTCATCGAAGCCGACGGAGAGCAAACGATGCAGCCAGTTTGATATCTAAATATGTACTGTCATAAATCTTACTGTCGCAGTTGTGGAAGAATATATATGTAACAATGTAAAACATTATGAAGAGCGGGCCGAAAAGCTTGCGTAAGGCCAGTCTCTTCTTATTATGAATATGCGCGTTTGTTTACAAACAAGAGAAAAGTCCGGTCACGTGATATGCAAATTAGCCTGTGGCAGTGATGTTATGCTAAGTCATCGCTGAGCCGGAGTGTGGTATTAGGCATGATGAAGATTATCAAAATGAGTACAATTTTATTGTTTTTAAATAGAAATACATGTAATTGTTATTCAGTTATGCTAATAAAACACTTCCAAGAACAATGGACATAACTTTCCCAAGTGGCTTAAGAGGCAGTGTTAAAGGTTGTGCGACACTATTTCATACATTGTACCTGTAGATTCGGTAAGGGGCAATGGTGTATCTAGACTTTTAAATACCAGATGTAGACAGAATCACCTGGAGCTCCAAAGAAATTTATGCCAAAAAGCTTGATGTCCTTTAAACGGATGAACAAATGCTAAACGATTCTTGACTCTTCAACGATCCATTCCTATGATACAGGCATAGCCTTTGACAATCACATACTATTGAAGGAAGCGCTCGGCAAATATTTCCGACCCATCATGGAATCATATTGTATGCTTTCAAGTTTTAGAATAAGATACTTCGCCTCAATTACCTCTGCAAGCTTCCGGTTCAACGGAGGGAAGGCGTGAGTGAGCGAGTGAGCGAGTGAGTGCGTGCGTGCGTGCGTGCGTGAGTGAGTGAGGTTTTACGCCGCTTTTAGCAATATTCCAGCCGGAATGAAACCGGGTCTTCGGCGTGACAAGCAAACGCTTTAAAAAACCACTAGGCTACCCCACAGCCCCACCGAGGGAAGGAACAAGAATAAGCAAATATTAATAAGAAAAATTATATTGCGTACTTTTACCGTTAAACTGTTTGGCACCCTTGAAGAGCAACCTCCTCGTGGTGGGTGCTGGGTAACGCCAATGGCTCTTCACCCCCATGTGGACCCGGGGTCGAATACGTCCACAGCACCCCATTGCTGGTTGTAAGAGGCGACCAAATTGGGCAACCCGTTTGCCGTGGGTTGCATCCCTGTGTCGGCAGAGGAAGGGAGTCTGGTGGTTGAGGATGACGGAACCGGCAATAGTGTTCAATAATCCAACACACCACTTCGACCCTAACTTTGCCTAGACGGGTGGTAGAATAGGCCCGATTCTACCAATCGGTTGGTCACGCCTTGCCCTGAGCATGGAATGTCTATACAAAATTTGGTATCACATAACACTTTTGGCCATGTTCAAAATGTTAACTGATATTCTTCCAAAACAAATTAGCCTCGCAGACCCATGCTTAGAAGGCGGTGGCTCATGGGCCAATCTGGTGATGCTGACCTCCGATTTCTGTACGTCTCCAATTGATTGTCATGGACAGAACCATCCTGACCTTTATTCGCTGGAGTATAACACCACCTTATCCCCGGTCTTTGCAGCTTGGAGATCCGCTGCAATATAAGATCGTCCTTGTTGACACTCCACGGTGGGTGGGGAGAGGGGATGCCGAACCACATTACTTACGACATGGCTTCCCAATACCCCGGTTCAAAACGAAGACACATGGATTCTGACAACTCCTCGTCTGACGAGAGTACGCCCTTCCGACCTGACTACTGGCCACGTACGCTTTCTGATCATTGAAGCTTGTGACTAGCAACCTTTGCAATTGAACCCATTTGCAATCTCCAAAGGTATCGCTGGTATCTGCGGAGAGATTGCCAATGTTACAAAGCTCCGATCTGGTTCTCTCCTGATAAAATGTACTCGGAAACAACAATCCTTGAATCTCCTCAAAATACAAGAATTTGTCAACATCAAGGTCGCTGTCTCAGCGCACAAAACACTTAACTCGTGTAGAGACATTGTACGGGACAGAGCTCGATGCCTGTCTGACATGACTGAAGAACAAATTGTCGAGGAACTCTCTCAGCAGCCCGTCACAGCCGTAAAACGATTCACTTTCAAAAAGGATGGTGTTGTTCAACCAACAAACACCTATCTCTTTACGTTCGCGCGAGCAAAGATTCCTGACCCGATTAGAGCTGGTTATTGTAGCATTGGTGTGGAGATGTATGTCCCCAATCCACTCCGGTGCTACAACTGCCAAAAGTTTGGACATGGATCCAAGTCCTGTCGTTCTTCTGCTGTTTGTTACCACTGTGGTGACAAGCATGAGGGCAACGATTTACTAAGGAAGTGAAGTGCACAAACTGCGGTGGTAACCATATGGCCTCTTCCAAGTTTGTCCAGTGTGGCAACGCGAATCCGAGATCCTAAAGATCAAGCACAAAGAAAATATCTCCTTTCATGAAGCTAAGAAGAGGGTTGCAAGTTTAACTGCAGCCCCTTCAACCATCACCTACTCTTCTGCTGTCTCCCGTCCTTCTATCACTACTGCAACTATCTCATGTCAGACCGACCTGACATGGGTCATGTCTTCTCAGCCAACTCAAGTCAACACAACTCAGCCCATCTCAGCCACTCCATCTCCAACGCCAAAAGTCAAAACTTCTGAATCACAAACCCCAGAACAAATGCCAAAACCAGAAACAGAAACTGCGCGCAAAAAGAGGGAGAAAAAGAGGCTAGAGAGACTAAAGCAACTTGAGCAGCTGCCAAACACAAAACCAAAGGCCACCTCTCCTTCAGAGGTCCCCGTCGAGGTTCATAACTCCTTTGGCCCTCTGGATATGGAGGTAACTCCATCTCCACCTGACACCAATAGGAGATCATCAAACGCTTTCTCACGTTCACGTGACATGTCACCAGTGGAAGCACCATGAATCCACAAAACATGATCCAATGGAATTGCAGAGGACTTAAGAATAATTATAATGAATTACAATTATTGATTCAAGACTTCAAACCATCTGCGTTTTGTCTCCAAGAAACCTACCTAAAAAGGACTGATAAATTTGACATCCGTCGGTACAGTTCCTACCACTCCTTTTCTCCTCCCGGTGTAAAAGCTACTGGAGGCACTTCTATCCTGGTGAGGCAGGGCTTCCTCCATAGTCCTGTTCCACTTAACACCAACCTACAAACTGTTGCTGTCCGCATGACTCTGAACATAGGGTTTACACTATGCTCACTCTATCTTCCTCCCTCCTCAACTGTCCACCTATCAGATATTCAGAACTCAGATAATCAACTCCCAAAGCCCTGCATAATCATTGGCGACCTGAACGGCCATAACCCTCTATGGGGAAGTACTGATACAAATAATAAGGGAAAGGTTCTTGAAGATCTTCTCTCCAATAATGATCTATGCATCTTCAACGATGGATCAAACACCTATCTCCATCCTGCCACTGGAACATACTCTGCACTTGATCTATCACTTACGGACTCTAATCTCTTAAACGAGTTTGAATGGTCGGTCCACGATGACCTTTGTGGAAGCGACCACTTCCCAACTATTCTTACTCCTATCACTCCCGCGGATGAACCACCTTCAACAAGATGGAATTTTACTAAGGCCAATTGGCCATTATTCCAAACTCTCTGCTCTGAAAAGCTTATACCAGACAACTTCAGGAATGTTCCTGATCCCATGGAACTATTTTCTGTTATCTTAAATACTATTGGAGACGAAACCATTCCTAAGTCCTCTGCAAACCCGCACATACGCAAACCATGGTTTGATACAAACTGCAAACAAGCTAGGAAAAATAGGAAGAGGGCGGAAAAATACTTCCGTCAACATCCTACTGTGCATAACCTGAATGCCGTTAAAATGACAAATGCCAGGGCAAGATGACATTTAAACAAACTAAACGCCGGTCATGGAGGAAATATGTGTCCAAAATCAACTCCCGCACACCCATGTCCAAGGTGTGGAACATGATTCAAAAGATTAAGGGCAAAGGATCCAAATCTGGTGTTCGCCATCTCAAAGATGGTGACTCCCTTTTAACCAATAAAGTTGAAATAGCAAACAAACTTGGCGAAACTTTGGCAACCACTCCTCCTCGTTAAACTATAACCCCAAGTTCCAGAAATACCAAACCCAACAAGAAAAGAAATACGTCAATTTTAACTCTGTTAACGGTGAGGATTACAATGAAACGTTTTCTCTCCATGAACTACGTACTGCCCTGGGGCAGGCTCACGACACTACAGCAGGAGCTGATGATATTCATTATCAGCTTCTGAAACACCTTCCTGATTCAAGTTTGGAAACTCTACTCAATATATTTGATGACATTTGGACAACCGACAACTTTCCTCCTTCGTGTCACAACACCATTATCATCCCTATACCAAAACCTGTCCGGGATCATACCGACCCCTCAAACTACCGTCCTATATCACTAACTAGCTGTGTTTGTAAAACCATGGAGCGCATGGTCAACAATCGATTAATCTGGTACCTGGAGACCTGGTACCATTGACCATCTGGGGCGTCTGGAATCTTTCATCAAAAATTCCATCGTCAACAAACAACATACTGTATCTATCTTCTTCGATTTAGAACAAGCATACGATACAACGTGGAAACATGGTATCTTAAAAGATTTACATAAATTTGGATTGAGGGGCAGATTACCTCAGTTCATATCTCAGTTTTTAAACAACAGACAATTTCAAGTACGGGTAGGTTCCACATTGTCTCATTATTCCCACCAAGATCAGGGCGTCCCGAAAGGCAGCATCCTGTCTGTCACCCTGTTTAGCATCAAAATTAACAGCCTCACTAACGTCCTGAACAGTTGTGTTGATGGGTCCCTTTTCGTGGACGATTTCAATCGTGGTAAGAACATGCACGCAATAGAAAGGCAGCTACAACTCTGCCTTAACAAAATCCAGAAATGGGCCAGTGAAAATGGCTTTAAGTTTTCAAAATCCAAAACAAATTGTATTCTCTTTTGTCGTAAATACAGACCACAGAAGGATCCAGACCTATCTTTAGATGGTACTCCCATCAAGGTAGTAGAAGAGGCCAAATTCCTGGGACTCATATTCGACCGCCACCTGACATTCTTGCCACACATAAAATATTTGAAAACCAAATGCTTGAAGGCTCTGGACTTACTAAAAGTCGTTTCAAATACAGAGTGGGGAGGGGATCAGATTACCCTCCTTCACTTGTACAGATCTTTGGTTCGCTCTAAACTAGACTACGGCTCCATTGTTTATGGTGGAGCCTGCAAAAGCAATTTAGAAAAATTAGATTCTATCCACCACCAAGGCCTGAGGCTCTGCCTGGGAGCTTTTAGGACCTCTCCGGTAGACAGTCTATATGCAGAGGCTAACGAACCTTCCCTTGAACAACGCCGCATTAAACTTTCACTGCAGTATATCACTAAACTACGTTCAAATCAGTCCAATCCAGCATACAATTGTGTTTTCAACCCTCTCTATGAAAACTTGTTTCCTAAACTGCCAAGCCTGGTTCCACCACTTGGAATCAGAATTCAACCACACATATCTGCAGCTAAAATTGATCTCAATAGCATAGCACCTTACCGACTCCTGTCTTCACCACCCTGGCAGATGGTGAAACCACAGGTCGATCTTACCGTCACTAAATTCATAAAGTCTGAAACAAATCCCTTGGTGTTCCAGCAGGAATACATCCAGTTACGTTCCAAGTATGAAACCCATAGAGCCATTTTCCCAGACGGATCCAAGGATGGGGGCCAAGTCGCCAGTGCTACAGTCATTGGATCTAAGACTGTCTCCTCTAGGATTCCCGACAACAGTTCCATTTTCACTGCCGAGGCCAAAGCTATCTTTTCAGCTTTGACCTATATTAAACAGCAGAATCATTCCAAAAACTTCAACTTTACAACGACCTCTCTACTGGCCATTGTGACATCGTCCTCTGCTGGTTACCAGGTCACGTCGGCATAGCAGGTAACACAAAAGCCGATGCTGCAGCAAAAGCAGCTCTTGACAAGCCCTTATCTCCACTGCTGATCCCGTACAGGGATTTCAAACCCACTATCAAAAGCTATACTCGGGACCTCATGCAAAAACGATGGGATACTCAAAAAGGAAGAAATAAACTGTATGAATTAAAACCAACAATTGGTTATACCTACTTGGGTTGTCATTCAAGACGTGATGAGGTAATTTTACGACGATGTCGTATTGGCCACAGTCGATTTACTCATGACTATCTGCTGAAAACGGATGGGGATGGACCCCCCATGTGTGTCTCTTGCGATGAGTGTTTCACCATCAAGCATATTCTGCTTGAATGCGTGGACTTATCGTCTGCAAGGGACTTACATAATGATGCAACAAACCTAAAAGATCTCCCGCGTGAGCGCTCATCTGATAGTGAACTACCTGAGGGAAGTTGATCTGTACCATAAATTGTAACTGTGAAATGTAACTATCATAAATTGTAACTGTGAAATGTGACTAACAAATTGCCTGCCTTTAAATTTAATATGTTTTTGAAATAAAAGTCATTCCGAGTATCTACTTACAATGTTTATTAACGTATACTTGTTCTCGTCACTATATGGCTGGAATAATGCCGATGTGACGCAAAACCCAACTCAACTCAACTCTTAAACTGTTGAATATTATTGATCTTATCTGCCGTCGTTATTGATAGAATTTAGAAAACACTTCTGACATAGCGGGTGAATGAAAGCAAGGGAGGTTATTTTGGCGGGAAATACAAGAAAGGAAAATGCGGTCATATCAACAAGTATATTGAGAGTTAACTCCCCTGTTCCTTCACTCCGTTGAACCGGAAGCCAGCAGGGGTAATGGGGGCGAAGAACGATTTGAAGTGCCACGAGCGGCACTTAAAATGTTGAATGAAATATATTTTACGTGTCTGATTATTAAATATGAGGTTGGAAATCTGATAGCAGAACCCTGTGAGGCAATGTGTGTCTACCTTTGATGGTGGCGATATTATATTTTTACATTAAAAATATTTTTCGAACCGAAGAGAGGGAAGTACGTTGCCAACTTTTGCTCGCTTTGATCGCATATATGAAGCCTGGTTATGTTTCACTGTTACGCAACAGTTTGCCTGTGATTGAAGGTACGCGGAGTGAAAATGTTATCTCTAGAAGCCAAATAATCTGGTTCTATTCCACACATCATTGGTAACCTGAGCATTACCCATTCCCATATCAAATGCTGGGTTATGACTGACACTGCGCCGTAACGGCAACCGTTCTTCGCTCAGTCCAGATTTAATGTAACAGAGTATTGATATATATGTTTGGAAGACACGAGGATGAGACTCAAAAATAGATTCCAGTTTTGAAAATGTAGTTATCAGTGTTTTCATTGTAAATGTACGTCTAACCATCGTCAGAAATCGAGAGGTTAGACGTGTAGATTGATTTTCGTCATAGTAACAATGACGTCACAATGGTCTGTCAAGCATTATCTGTCAGTCTGGTTGAAGACATAGAGAATACTACACGAATACTACACGAGGTCTCATACGAATTATACGAAACGAGTGTCTTTCCTATGGTATCTGAACGAGCTAAAGCGAGGTCAGAAACCATAGGAAGGTCACGAGTTTCGTATAATTCGTATGTAATGAGTCCGAGTGTGGTATTTTATTTATTACCTACGTCTTAAATGCTTTAAATTGACAAAATAGCATATTTTTGTTATTGTTATGGTTTCAAACCGAAACCGGTTTCATAAAGAGGTTGCGGAAGAATTTTGTTCTGTAGTCACGTTTGCATGACGTCACACTGTATTGACGTCACTAAGCCATTCTCATCTGTTCCCTTGGTAACCGACGTCACGATGCATGTCAGTTGTCATCGCCTCGTACAGCTTTCTACAGTAAACTACTCCGTAGCACCCCGTTTTCTAGTTTGCAGTTGCTTCACTCGGCTAACATCAGTGGTGGAAACATTGCATTTATGTTTTTCGACGCATATAATGTCTCAGTTGGACTCACAATTAAACAGCGATACGGCAACGTTCGCAATGTTTACATTCCCACAATGCATTTTATTACAATACTTGCAGTCGGCATACAAAGCCTCCCATAGCACAGAAACATGTCTGCTAAAATTACAAACGATCTTCTGTGCTCTACAGATGAGCGGAACCTAAATCTGCTAGAGCTATTAGATCTGTCAGCGGCATTCGATCTATATAGGTCCTTTAAGAGCCTTATCCAACCAGAAAAATATTTATCTGTATTGACATCAAGAAATATCAGACGCACATTTGTTCAGCTCCGACTAGGTTTATTAGATTTAAGTATTAATAAAGGTAGAAGATTGTCTATAGACAGAAATATGAGAATTTGTCCATTATGCACTTCATCTATTGAAGATGAAATTCATTTTATATTTGTATGTCCATATTATGATGATCTTAGAAGAAAATATATTTCAAGTAATTATCTATCAAAATATCCAACAATAGCCTTTGTCTCAATTCTCACTTCCAGAAATGAAACTGTTATCCGCAACCTTTCTCTATTTGTAAAACATGCTGTTGTCTTGAGAAATGATAGGTTATCTAAGCAATAACCATTATAATTGCCATTGTATTATGTACTGTAGTTATGTATATGTATGTAACTCCTTGTATATGGGCCGGAGGCCTTGAATACAATAAACTTGACTTGACTTGACATAATCGATCATGATAAGTTATTCCACTGCCTCAAGACATGAACTGGATTATCAGCCACTTCTTTCAAGTGGTTTGAATCCTATCCTCGTTCTGTTAAAGCCTCATCATATCCAGTTCCTCTTAACTGCGGCGTACCACAGGGTTCGGCCCTTGGTCCGATCCTATTCACCCTATATACAGCTTTTCTTAGTGTTGTCATCGATGCCCATGCACGTTGCCCATCACGCGTACGCTGATGACACACAGCTACACAAATCATTTCCCGAACGAGATACCTCTACAGCACTTAGTGACCTTGAACACCGCACGTGTGCGATAAAATCCTGGATGCTGACCAACAAACTGAAGCTAAACGACAGGAAGACAGAGGTTCTTGATGTGGGTACTCCAAACGAAAATCTATCTCTGACTCTTCGCTTCGTATTGGTGACTCATCAATACCATTCTCGGATGCAGTGAAATATCTTGGTGTCTTTCTAGACTCTAATATGACAATGGACAAGCATATAGAGCACACCTGTAGAATCTGCTTCTACCACCCGAGAAGTATTGGCCAGATTAAACATTTGTTGACTCAGGAAGCCATTAGCCAGTTAGTCAGGTCTCTGATTCTGTCCAGGACTGACTATGGCAACAGTTTGCTTATCAACATAAGGCAAGATCTACAAAGGTGAGGTGAGGTGAAATTGGGTTTAACGTCGTGCTTGAGAATATTTCGCTCATATGACGACGTGCATGCGTGTGTATGTGTGTGTATCTGCTTGTACTCGCCCAGACTTAAGCTGGTTTTAAAGTGCTAGCCCACTGAGATACTATGCCGCAGTGAAGCATGAATACCCCACTCAAACACATTATACTGACTCCGAGTCGACGAGTCCTTGTTGTACCCATTAATGCCGAGCGCCAGGCAGGGACCAACAAGTACCATATTTAACGTCTTTTGGTATGACGCGGTCGGGGATCGAACCCGCGACCTTCCGCTCTCCGGGCGGACGCTCTAACCACTACACCGCGGAGGCGGTCAGATCTACAAAGAGTACAAACTTAATTAACTAATTCTCCCTGTGTTATTTTTAAACTGAAATAGAAAATACATTTATATAAAGTGAAATTTGTGAATATTATGAAACGTGATATGCTGGAATTAATGATCACCATAACTCTACGCCGTGATGGCATGTTTTGCGTCAGGTTCACCGGTATTCACAAAACGAGAATTATTCTTTTGTTATTTATTTGGTTGGTCGTGGGGTCAGATGGCGTTATACACATGTTACACATGTTATATTTGGTATTACAGTACTGATTTTCTGTTCAGTGCAATCCATCATGCCAGTATTATGAAAGAATTGCGTGTTCTTATCTTCTTTTGACTAGTATGTCAATAGTTACGAACATTTTGAAAAGGTTCCATCCGGATTTAGCAATGCATGTAACATGCGAAGTTCTTGAAAGGCATTTAGAAGTTGGATGACCATGACTACATGACACGTTTTATGGATCTTCTTTTCATTCTTAAAAGGGTCGTTGGGGTAGCCTAGTGGTTAAAGCGTTCGCTCCTCACGAATTAGGTCCGGGTTCGATTCCCCACATGGGTACAATGTGTGAAGCCAATTTCTGGTGTCCCCTGCCGTGATATTGCTGGAACGGCGTAATACCATACTCAGTCAGTCATTCTTAAAACTAATCTATTCTTGCTCCATCATCAGGTGAATGGTGCGTCAGTGTGCAGAGTGAATATATATGGGAGAATGTACAAAGGCAACAATATGATCATGAAGCGAATGACCACGAAGCGATGTCTCTCCAATGTATTTATCTCCACAGTTGCATGCTATTTCATACACACATCATCTAATGTTTGGGGTGGCAGTTGGCATGAAACATGTCTTTTAGTGTCTGAAGTAAAAGTGACGTCCAGTTTGGTTATTCTTAGCTTTCTGCTGATCTGGTGACTGGTAGGAACTTCGTATGGGATGCTGGCGAGGTTTGGTGATAGGCTTGGGCTTGGGCATGGGCATGGGCATGGGCTTGGGCTTGGGCTTGGGCTTGGGCTTGGGCTTGGGCTTGGGCTTGGGCTTGGGCTTGGGCTTGGGCATGGGCATGGGCTTGGGCTTGGGCATGGGCATGGGCTTGGGCTTGGGCTTGGGCATGGGCTTGGGCATGGGCATGGGCATGGGCATGGGCTTGGGCTTGGGGGGCTTGGGCTTGGGCTTGGGCTTGGGCTTGGGCTTAGGCTTGGGCTTGGGCTTGGGCTTGGGCTTGGGCTTGGGCTTGGGCTTGGGCTTGGGCTTGGGCTTGGGATCTTTTGGCTATGTGGCAAGGGCTTTCCGTGTGGTTTTCGCCACACATCTAGTTCAAGATGTCCGTTGAATGCTTGTCAACGTATCCCCGCCTCAGTGGAGAAATGATCAATAATGTCTTGTGTTCTTAGCGAATACAACAGCCTGTCTCGCCCGGCCAAGCACTTCAACTGCATGCACCTGAGATGTGTAATATTGCCGGTAAGGATCAATAACTGAAATCACTTGAACCACATTCGATTATATAAAATTACTTCTAATGACAGTCTCTTATACTGTGTGTATTTGTTCGCTGGCTTTATTTATGAGTAGGTGCAGTCTTACGTCAGGTTTTGAATCTCACTTTATTTTTTGACATCAAATATATCTACACGAGCCGATATCACACTTACTCACCAGTGTCTCGGAGGGTTTGATAAAACGGGTTTCAAACTGCACCAATGTAGGATTCGAAACCCGGTCTTCGGCGTGACGATTGAACTCTTTAACCACTAGGCTACCCCACCACCCCTATTCTTGAGAAGATGAGAGAATACATCATCATCATGATCATAATCATCAAGTTGTAGGTGTTCCAGCTCGATACAGATCCCCAGCATCCTGTGCCAGTGGCAACATACCTGATGGTCAGACTCGCTGACGTATTGATTTGTGTCAACGTATCCCATTTGGTACATAGATGCTCATGATGATCACTGAATCGTCTGTCCCAGACTCGATTATGTGCATACTAATGTCACATAACTGGAATGATGATGTGTGCGTCGTTAAACAAAACCATCAACCAATGACACTTGTATATCCAGAGAACTACCGTCAATACATTTTCCTTGATGTTTTTCACTGAAGTATGCTACGCTCTGTTTGATGGTATATACTTTTGTACACCGATAAAAGTGTTTTTATTCGTTCAAATATCTAATGTATGCCAGAGAACAGCATGGTTGACAATAATCTTCTCTTTAAAACAAGTGATCAGTTTAAGTGGAAGCAAGAAAGCCAGTCGACACAATGTTTCTTTTGTTTTGCAATGTTTCTACTTCGTTGCCAATAGAGACATTGGGACTGCACACAAGTACAGTAATTATTGCTGTCATCGCACTATATACAGTTAATCAGACTACGTTCCGAAATGAACTAAGTACAGTTGAAGCTTGCCATTGTGGAAACATCGTGATGTGAGTACAATTTGTTTATACAAGCAGATGCAAGTAGCATAGAGTTTACTGTTAATTATTGATTCAACAATATGTATGTATGTATGTATGTATGTATGTATGTATGTATGTATGTATGTATGTATGTATGTATGTATGTATGTATGTATGTATGTATGTATGTATGTATGTATGTATGTATGTATGTATGTGTGTGTGTATGTATATCGGCATGCCAGATTCAGCCAGAGGCAGTGGAACAGGATTGTATCAGTGACGAGTCACGCTTTACATTGCACTTTGCAGGGAACAGGGGTAACGCAAGTGAGGGGAACATCGCACACATCCTTGTGACCGTAGTCCCCTTAACACTGCGCCGCGACCGTTCTGCCATTTTTGTGCGGTCTAAAAATGACCAGGATGCTCAACGGTCGCCAAACTTCAAGAAAAACATGTTTCTGTGTAACTGCTCTGGCGATCATTCAGCATTCGAATTCCTTGTAGGACCAAAATGCACGTTTCTGGCATTTTCGTGGCGATCTGCGAGCGTCCTGTGCGTCCTTTCAGCGACACTTCTGCCTTCCTTCTACCTCTTCCACGGCCATACGCAACCAACGGCAACTAACGGTAACCAACGGCAACCAACGGCGACCATTCAGCGATGCTTCTGTCTTCTAGCCGACCCTTGAGAACTCTTTAAGCAATCTTTGGCGTTCCTTGCGCGTTCTTTCAGCGATGTGTGGCGACTGTTCAGCATCCTGCATATCCTGGGTATATAAACATGTGGTCTGCCATTCTATCATCAGTTTTATTGAAAACCGTCTCATTGCGATACAATCAGACATGAACAATGAACTGCGTATGTATACAGCTTTTTGCAAGGTCAACAAGCACTGTTTTATAACCAAATAGTCGTTGCCATCCTAAAATGAAGGACAAATAGATGCAGAAGAAGAAGAAGATTGAGATCCTGCTGGGTCCGCCCCTGGTTGATGCAACACAGACGGCGGCGATCCGGTGACCACAACCAACTAATGCAAGAAGTCTTGAAGATTAAGGTTAATTCTATAACTACCTTAGAATGGAGTCAGCTCTTTTCGACTAACTGCTTGAAAGAGTTGGCACAAGAATTGTCAATAAGAACACATATAGGCGAGCAAGTCTAGAGTCTGGTCTGAAGCTCGCTGTGACCCTCAGGTTCCTTGCTACTGGGAACAAGTATCCAAGCCGCCAGTACCAGTACCGTGGGTAAAGTTTCAGACATCTCTGAATCAGTGTTTGATTCATTTACAATTTCATGACCAACATTAGAGGATGGCTTTAGTTTTAGAGGCACCTTTGCGGGTTTTGGATCTTCGTCTAGTTGAATACTTCTTTGGCGGCATGGTGAGACGGCGGTTTGCAAACTCTTTGAAAACCAGCCGAACCAGGCCTATTTATAGGTAGTCTGGAAAGGCAATGCAATGAGCCCAACGGTGGCAGATAGGAGGCAGAAGGAAGGCAAAGGAAGGCAGAGCCATTGCCACAGTCGCTCCTGGGATGCCGTTGTCGCCGGATGAAGCCACAGTGCTCAATTCACGCTGTTGGTTGTGCAGAGAACGCACATGGACGGCACAAAGAAGGCAGTGGCGTCGTCCCGGTTCACGGAGCTATCACATGGTGTCTTTTCGCCGACCGTTGTGCGTTCATTCTGCGACCACGGCGATGCCTCTGCCTCCTTTCTGCCTTGTTCGAGCGTTCTTTGTGCAACGACCGCTCTGCGCTTGTATTGAACATGTTCAATACAGTCACCATGGCGTTATGTGCCGTCCATAACGATGTCTGTGCCTTCTTTGTACGACCTCTGCATGGCCTTCACAATCATTCTGCCTTCTTCATGCGTTCAGAGGCGTTCTAAATCTGTTTATAACGCACGGAAAAGGCAGAACGGTCGCGGTTCTGTGTAAAGGGGTATAAGGTTGGCCGATTTCTGGAGGGAAGCATAAAGTTTTGACCTGAACTATATATACTGTATGTTATAGTAAAGCACGAGGGCGGAGCATACCAGAATCTGCATTGTGTACCGTGTTTGCTATAATAGGCGCTGGGCTTCTTAGGTGTACGGTAGGCGAGTGAGTGAGCATTGTTTAAAACTGCTTTTAGTAGTATTCAACCAATATTTGTGAGTTGTTACGAAAATTGGCATTGAGATTAGTATGAAAACTGTAACATAAGCGACATTGTATTTTATGAGTAAAGTATAATTATTATTTTACCAGATGGAGCTCCTGTGTGCAGCTATCGGTTACCTGGAGTAAAGTATGATTATTATTTTACCAGATGGAGCTCCTGTGTGCAGCTATCGGACACCTGGAGTAAAGTATGATTATTATTTTACCAGATGGAGCTCTGTGTGCAGCTATCGGATACCTGGAGTAAAGTATAATTATTATTTTACCAGATGGAGCTCCTGTGTGCAGCTATCGGATACCTGGAGTAAAGTATGATTATTATTTTACCAGAAGGAGCTCCTGTGTGCAGCTATCGGCTACCTGGAGTAAAGTATGATTATTATTTTACCAGATGGAGCTCCTGTGTGCAGCTGTCGGTTGCCTGGTTGTTTGTATCAGCACCTGTGGTAAGTACTGGCGTTCTAATGTCAGTGACTGGATTCAGATTTGGTTGGATTTAACTCATGTAAATCAGTGGTTATCGAGCATAAGGTAGGACAATCCCTTAACTAGAGTAGAACATAACCTGAGATACAATATGGCTGCCACAAGCAGGAGTGAGCGAGTGAGTTTTGTTTTATGCCGCGTTTAGTAGCATCCCAGCAATATCACGCCAGAAAAACCAAAAATGGGTTTCACACATTGTAACGCAGTTTCACACAATCGAACCTGGACCTTCGGCGTGACGAGCGAACGCTTTAACCTCTAGGCTACTTCAGCGCCCAGTGAGGAGTACAAGAAACGCCATGGCCAAGCGTATTGCACAGAACTATAGAACCATGAGATGGTTACGTGTTTCTTTCCAAAGTTAAACTGACATTGTAGGTTTCTGTTTAATGCCTGTAAAACCAAAAAGGTTTAATATAACATACAATAAAAATGAGAGAGAGAGAGAGAGAGAGAGAGAGAGAGAGAGAGAGAGAGAGAGAGAGAGAGAGAGAGAGAGAGAGAGAGAGAGAGAGAGAGAGAGAGAGAGAGAGAGAGAGACAGAGAGAGAGAGAGAGAGACAGACAGAGAGAGACAGGGTATCATTGTTTCTTAGCAAGTATCATCTCAAATCGACGAACATTAAACATCCAAGGCCGGCACTTGTTTATCGGGTCATTAAAAAAAGATTCTTAACTGTCTTTTTTCTTTATTCTTTGGAAGACATGAAATTTTGAAATCTCCTGAGAAATTAACTCAATTGCATTCGTAATCTCATGAGAACAGTCCAACATTCAGACTGTATTGTAAGTGATCAGGTCGTTTTCATGTAGTATAACTGTTGTATAACACTCAGCATTATTCCCGCTACCGCAATCCCTATATTAGACGCCGGATCGATCTGCAATCGATCAGTGACTACACCAAGTATGACCGTACAGTTTAAACCACGAATTTAATTAATTAATTAAATCCATACCGACAGCATGCTCATAGCGCAGACAAGATAAGTAAGTATACTCCTAGATCTTTTACAGAAGTTGAGAAGCAAATCTCTGTTTTCCCAATAGTTAGCTTACTGATGTTCACCTTTGACGTTCGGGCTTTAGGACCCACAAGCATTGCCGCTGTCTTTTCCTCATTTAGTTTGAGCAAATTGTCAGTCATCCACGACTTCGCAGAAAAGCAGCAGTCCTCAATATTGGTCAAAATCTTTGTCACTAACCGGGAGAAAGCTGTCGACCATCTGGGTGTCGTCAGCATATAGATGATGCAGTACCTGGTGATTGCTGTTCCCTGTTCCAGCTGCCTGGTATATAGGGTGAAGACTAACGGTCCCAGCACAGAGCCCTGCGGTACTCCGTAGTCAAATGTAACGGTGAAGGAATGACACGTCTTGATGACTACTCACTGTTTTCGGTCAGTCACATAGGACGGAAACCAGTACAAAACGGTCTCTCCAATTTCATTTGTAGCCTACTCAAACGCTGCTGAGAGATCTAGCAGGACTAATAGGCTGGGTTATCAACTGATTGCTGAGAAAGTACTTTGCAGAGGGTTGTGGGCTATTCAGACCTAAATGAATTTTTGTCCAAGCAAGATTTTTGGGTAGTTTTTTGTGCTCACTGCACAATTCCCATTGTAACGGGTCATAAACGCGTTACAGAAGCATGACCGTTTTGAGTTCAGATATAGGTGTCTCAGGATTATCCTGGGCAATATATGGAAAACAGAAGGCTTTAATATTTCCATCACTTAATGGAACCTATAACATAAATCCGGTAGGGAAGACAGTATAGGGAAGGTGGTGGGGAAAGTGTTATAGGGAAGGCGGTATAGGGAAGGCAGTATAGAAGGTGGTATAGGGAAGGTGGTATAGGGAAGGCGGTATAGAAGGCGGTATAGGGAAGGCGGTATAGAAGGTGGTATAGGGAAGGCGGTACAGAAGGTGGTATAGGGAAGGCAGTATAGAAGGTGGTATAGGGAAGACGGTATAGAAGGTGGTATAGGGAAGGCGATATGGAAGGTGGTAAAGGAGAGGTGGTATAGAAGGTGGTATAGGGAAGGCAGTACAGAAGGTGGTATATGGGGAAAGGTGATATGGAAGGTGGTATATAGGGGAGGCGGTATGGAAGGTGGTATAGTGGGGGAAGGCGGTATAGAAGGTGGTATGGGGAGAGGCGGTATGGGGAAGGTGGGTATAGGGGAAGGTGGTATAGGGGAGGCGGTATAGAAGGTGGTATAAGGGGAAGGCAGGTATATATGGTGGTACAGGGGAAGGCGGTAGGGGAAGGTGGTATAGGAGATTGTGGTATAGGGAAGGTGGTATAGGGAAGGCGGTATAGGGAAGGCGGTATAGAAGGTGGTATAAAGGGAAGGCAGTATCAGAAGGTGGTATAGGGGAAGGCGATATGGGAAGGTGGTATAAAGGGAAAGGTGGTATAGGGAAGGCGGTTGGTATAAGGAAAGGTATAATAAGGAAGGTGGTATAGAAGAAGGTAGTATAGGAAGGCGGCAGGAAGGTATAAGGGAAGGCGAAGATAGGAAGATGGTATAGGGAAGGCGGTATAGGGAAGGTGGTATAGATAGGAAGGCAGTATAGAAGGTGGGTATAGGTATAGTGGTATAGGGGAAGGTGGTATAATGAAGGTGGTATAGGGAAGGCAGTATAGAAGGTGGTATAGGGAAGGCGGTATGGGAAGGTGGTATAACTCGGGGAAGGTGGTATAGGGATGGAGGTATAATGGGAAGGCGGTATAGAAGGTGGGTATAAGGAAGGAGGTATATAAGGTGGTATAGGGGAAGGCGGTATAGGGAAGGTGGTATATAGGGAAGGTGGGTATAGGGAAGGCGGTATAGAAGGTGGGTATAGGGAAGAAGGTATGGAAGGTGGTATAGGGAAGGCGGTATAGGGATGCCGGTATAGAAGGTGGGTATAGGGAAGGCGGTATAGAGGAAGGTATAGAAGGTGGTATAGGGAAGGCGATATGGAAGGTGAAGGTATAGGGGAAGGTGGTATAGGGGAAGGTGGTAGAGTAAGGGCGGTATAGGTAAGGTGGTATATTGAAGGTAGGGTAGGCAGTAGGAGAAGGTGGTATAAAGGGAAGGCGGTATGGAAGGTGGGTATAGGGGAAGGCGGTATAGGGAAGGTGGTATAAGGAAGGCAGTATAGAGAAGGTGGTATAGTGGTATAGGGAAGGCGGTATAGGGAAGGTGGTATAGGGAAAGGCGGTATAGGAAGGTGGTATAGGGGAGGAAGGAAGGCGGTATAAGGACAGTGGTATGGAAGGTGGTATAGGGAAGGCAGTATAGAGGTGGTATAGGGAAGGCGGTATAGGGAAGGACGGTATAGAAGGTGGTATAGGGGTATAGGGAAGGTGGTATAGGGAAGGCGGTATAGGAGAAGGTGGTATATTGAAGGTAGGAAAGGTATAGAAAGGTGGGTATAGGGAAGGTGGTATAGGGAAGGCGGGTATAGGAAGGCGGTATAGGGAAGGTGGTATATAGGAAAGGTGGTATAGGGAAGGTGGTATAAAGGGAAGGCGAGTATGGAAGGTGGTATAGGGAAGGCAGGTATGGGTAAGGTGGTATAGGGAGAGATTAGGTATAAGGGAAAGGCGGTATAGAAGGTGGTATAGGGAAGGCGGTATAGGGAAGTAGAAGATTGGTATAGGGGAAGGCGCGCTATGGGAATGAGTATAGGCAGTATATAGGGAAGGTGGTATAGGGGGAAGGTGGTATAGAGGGAGAAGGTGGTAGTATAGGGAAGGTGGTATAGGTAAGGCAGTATAAAGGCGAGGTATAAATACGGTATTGAAGGTGGTAAAGGAAAAGGTGGTATAGGGAAAGGTGGTATGGAAGGGGAGAGGCGGTATAGGGAAGGTGGTATAGGGAAGGTGGTATAAAGGGAAGGTATATAGAAAGGGTATAAGGGAAGGCGGTATATAGGAAGGTGGTATAAAGGGAGGCAGTATATGGAAGGTGGGTATAGGGAAGATTGGGTATGGAAAGGTGGTATAGGGAAAGGCGGTATAGGGGAAGGCGGTATAGAAGGGAGGCGGTTAGTAGGAAGGCGGTATAGGGAAGGCGGTATGGAAGAGGTATGGGGTATAGGGAAGGCAGTATATGGAAAGGTATAGGGAAGGCGGTATGGAAGGTGGTATAGGGAAGGTGGTATAAAGGGAAGGTGGTATAGGGAGGGAAGGAAAGGTGGTAGGCAAAGGCGGTATAGGGAGTAAGGTGATAAAGGAAGGCGGTGTATGGAAAGGCGGTATAGGGAAGGTGGTATAGGGAAGGCAGTATGAAGGTGGTATAGGGAAGGCGGTTTATGGAAGGGAAGAAGGTGGTACTGGGAAGGTGGGTATAGAAGGAAAGGCGGTATAAAGGGAACAGGTATAGAAGGAAGGGTATATAGTGGTATAGGGAAGGCGGTATAGGGAAGGTGGGTATAAGGGGGAAGGTGGTATAATGAAGGCGGTATAGGGAAAGGTGGTATAGGGAAGGCGGAAGGGAGGTCGCTATAGGGACGGTATGGTATGGAATTTGGTATGGGGAGGGGGTATAGATGAGGTGGTATAGGGAAGGGGAAGGAAGGCGATATGGGGAAGGTGGTATATAGGGAAGGTGGTATAGGGAAGGTAGTAGGTAAGGCGGTATAGGTAAGGTGGTATATTGAAGGTAGTATAGGAAAGGTGGTATAGGGAAGGTGGTAGGGAAGGCGGTATAGGGAATGAGGTATGGAAAGGTGGTATGGAAGGTTATAGGGAAGGTGGTATAGGGGAAGGTGGTATAGGGACTGGTATGGAAGGTCGTGGTATAAGTCCGGTATAGAAGGTGGATATAGGGAAGGTGGTATAGGCAAGGCGGTATCGGAGAAGGTGGTATAGGGGAAGGCGCAGTATAGGGAAGACGGTATAAGGGAAGGCGGTATAGGGAAGATGTTATAGGGAAGGTGGTATAGGGAGGCAGGAGATAGGGAAGGTGGTATAGGGAAGGTAGGTAAGGAAGTATAGGCGGTATAGGGAAGGCGTGGTATAGGTAAGGCGGTATAGGGAAGAGTGGTATGAAGAAGGTATAGGGAATATAGGGAAGGTGGGTGTGAGGAAGGTGGTATAGAAGGCAGTATATGGAAGGAGGAATTATAGATATATAGGAAGGTGGTAGGTAAAAGGCGGTATAGGGAAGGTGATATAGGGAAGGCGGTGTAGGGAAGGCGGTATAGGGAAGGCAGTTTATGGAAGGAGGTATAGGGAAGGTCGTATAGGGAAGGCAGTATATGGAAGGAGGTATAGGGAAGGCGATATGGAAGGTGGTATAGGAAGGTGGTATAGGGAAGGAGTTATAGGGAAAAGGAGGTATAGGAAAGGTGGTAGGAAGGTGGGTATAGGGGAAGGTGAGAGGTATAGGGAAGGTGGTATAGGGAAGGCGGTATGGGAAGGTGGTATAGGGAAGGTGGTATAAGGGAAGGCGGTTTATGGAAGGAGGTATAGGGAAGGCAGTACTGGGAAGGTGGTATAATGAAGGCGGTATAGGGAAGGCGGTATAATGAAGGTGGTATAATGAAGGTGGTATAGGGAAGGCGAGAACTAATTAGTTGATGTGGGTATGTCACGCCTGGTTGGTTCTTCAGGATTAGGTGATCTGGGATTGGTAGAGTCCATAAGTTTTAGTATGAATGAGGTTAATAAGTGTACCCATTTCATCATTAGAATAATGAATGACAAACTCTGTAAAAGATTCAAAAATATGTTTTATTGGATGTATGGATAGATGGACAAAAATATATTTGGATGGATGCAGTATATTTTGTTGGATGCCAATTTTATACATAAGGAGTTTTTGTGCCCCAGTTTACACTATTTAAGTTAGTTTCACAGGGGCTTGTAACGCTAAAAACTGCCATCAAGGTATGTACTGTCACCGACGGGGTCTTAGCACTATATATAGTATGACCAGAAATTATTGAGAATTTTAGGAATATGTTTTATTGGATTTCTAGTATAAACAACTTTGATCAGCTATCAAGTGCTTGGTATCATTCGAGAGACACAAAAAGCGTTGGGTATAACACAACTTTGATCAGCTATCAAGTGCTTGGTATCATTCAAGAGACACAACTCCGTTAATCCTTTTTCATTAGTTTGTGAAGAGTTATCCCCTTTGTTTACTTGCCAGCAGACGTCATTTTCAGTGATCCTCAGTATGGATGATTTAGAGAATAGGAAGTTGATTTTAGATTATTGTAACAAGGACATCAGATCAGCTAAAGTGATTTCAAGTAGAACAGGCATCCCTTTGTCCACTGTTTGTCGTGTTTTGAAAAATATTGCAAATGGATATGGCATTGAGCACCAGGGGGGCGCAGGTAGGCCCAGAAAATTGACTGTCGGTGACAGGAGGCGGCTTGGTATTCTTGTCTCTAAAAACAAACGAAGGAGTTTAGAAAACTTAAGGCTGGATATGATTGATAGAGGAACTATGGCTGTCTGTAAGGAGACAATTAGAACTGAGCTGCATGCAATGGGTTGGCAGAAACGTCGATGAATTCCATACCGATCATGAAACCTGAACAAAAGGAGCGAAGGTTGAACTGGTGCTTACAGCATAGAAATTTTAACTGGGACAATGTGATTTTATCAGATGAAAGTTCTGTGTGGCTGTTTTCTAATACACTGAGATTCTGGACCAAACAAACTGACAAAACCTTTGTATCAACGCCCAAAGTACAGTCCGAAATTTAACGTGTGGGGTGGCATATCTGTGTTAGGGGCAACGCCCCTCTGTGTATTTGAATATGGGAATATGAACAGTGAGCGGTACACAGATATTCTCGAGGGACATTTACTTCTATCTGCTCTCGTGTTCTATGGAAATGTTTGGATTTCCCAGCAGGAAAACGACCAAAACATCCTTCAAAGCATTCACAGGCCTGGTTTCGGACCCAAAATATGACATTATTAGATTGGCCAAGCTATAGCCCTGACCTAAATCCAATAGAAAATGTTTGGGGACTTATGAAGGAAAGTGTCAATAAGAAAAATCTGACAAAAATAGTGCTGAAATGAAAGAAGAGGTGGTCCGATATTGGGACAGCATGGACCACGACTTTCTAACTTCTTTGATCAGTAATATGCCCCGTCGCATTGAAGCCTGCATTGCTGCCCATGGTGACTTGACAAAATACTAACTGCTCACCTGTCTTTGAATCTGGAGTTATGTTCTGCTAATATTCACATTAAACACGTGAGTAATGAGTGGAAAATAAAAACAAAATTACAATCTTTAAATTCTCAATAATTTCTGGTTGTACTCGAGAAAGAAAGGGATGTAACGAGGTCAACAAACCAAGTTCGTTTCAGGGTAAATTCAACAATGCTCACTGTATTTATCCCATTTATATTATGCACACATTTCAAGTCAATAGATGTACCTACAAAATGAGACATACAGCACAGTAGAAGCAGTACTTTGGGAGCTAGGGTCTTCTTCGGAAGCTCGAAAAGCCTGATTTCTCGATTCCGAGCCAAAATCTCTGCTCAGAATTTGTAGCGGTAACTCACCCATTTCCTTGATTATTTCACAGTATACACAAACGACACTCACCAAAATATGTTGAACTGACGGCACCTGTCAGCGCGCTAGTCGCCATTCTTTCGGAGACACTTATGCCTCACTGTCATAATGAGTTTACGCACATTATTCACTTAAAAGAGCAATGGAGCTTATTGGCTATAAATAGAATGTGTCTCACCAGTACGCTGACTCTATTAAGTGCGGGGCAGGTTAAGGCCAAGGTCGTCAATGGCGAACGAGCACGACTCAATTCTGTTTGCGATGAATAAATGTACGTAAACTCAAGACCCCGTCAGTGACAGTACATACCTTGATGGCAGTTTTTAGCGTTACATGCCCCTGTGGTTAGATGGCGGGCGCCTATGTTTTCGCCACACGAAAAGTTAAGTATCAGTTGCCCGCGTAAAGATCCGGGTTACAACTGACTGACTGAGTTTGGTTTTACGCCGCTTTTAGCAATATTCCAGCAATATCACGGCGTGGGACACTAGAAATGGGTTTTACACATTGTATCCATGTAGGGAATCGAACCCGGGTCTTCGAACGATCGAACGTTTTAAACACAAGGCTACCCCACCGCCCTTTGGGTGAGTGAGTTTGGTTTAATGCAGCTTTAAGCAATATTCCAGCAATAGCAGGGCGGTGGACACCAGAAATGGGCTTTACTCCTTGTACCCATGTGGGGATTCGAACCCGGGTCTTCGGCGTGACGAGCCAGCGCTTTAACCACTAGACTACCCCACCGCCCCTCCGGGTTACAAACCCATTCGTGACCCACTCGTGTTATTCCGGGACAAGCCGAATAGCGACTCGTGCCCCTCTCGAAGGATTTCATATTGGCGCATGAACATCAGAACTACTTTAAACAAGAACGATAACTCTATGCCTGTTTGATACCAATGTTTCATAACATCACCGAAGTACATGTACATTGCTAAGTTGTCGTTCTGTTTTTTTTATCTTATCTATTTTAAAGAATTAAACGTCTTTGATACAACTAACAGAAGGAGAAAATCATATTTGTTAAATTATTACCAGCTGTTCACCTTATATTTCCAATTATGTTAATTTTCTAAATAAGGTTTAATCATCACGAATGGGAATTGTTTTATTGAATATACAAATAAAATTATATTTTTTCAGCTGCATTAAATCCCAAAGCAGATACTCAAAAATGACTTTAAAATATTTCTCAAACTGAACATTCGTGTAACCTTGCTGTCCCACCCCAGGTGGAATTTCAAATGAATTCGCTGAAAACAATATGAATGACCAAAAAACAGTCAGACTAAATATCCCCTGAGCTATGAAATATAAGCCCAATGTTAAAGATTAAGGTTGATTAGTTACATACAAATACGATATTATTGTTTTGAAACTCGTAGCGATTATAATTGCAGTTCCTAAATTGGTCGAAGCGCACGTACAATCTCCATAACAAGCCCGCAAGCTCGTCAGAAATACACTCAGTTGGAGCCGTTATGTCAACAAACGCACGTGCGTCTATTTGAATCTCTCATCGTCAATCGCATGATTCTTATTAAAAACTTCATAATAGCCAGCAAAATCCTTTTAGCTACGTTCTTTGTACTTTCAAAATGACGATATATATTTTTCATGATTCTTTAAACAATGCCATAATGCCATAAACGATTTAAGTACTCGGGATTATTTTTATCAAAGCACCCCTCTCATTTACGCGCGTTCTGATTGGTTTGTCGTATTTTCGCACATAACGAGTGGGGGACGAGTCTTCTTGGAGGTTACGGAAAGGGGCGAGTGGTGACGAATGTTACAAACCATGGTCCAAATCCACAAAGCGTTCGTAACTTTACGACCTGTCGTAAATACATAGTTATTCACAGACTTACGAATGTCGTAGCGCTACGAACTTTCTGTGGATAGGGGCCCATGCTTGTAATTAATAATACGTGAAATTCCAGAAACTGTGAAAATCTGGGAGACTAGTTTGGAAGTCTGCCTGTAATGTGTTTTGGGATCTGTATGAGAGACTTTTTCCACTTGGAACCTGGTTGTACTTGTACCCCTTGTGTGATACTACATCCCCATTGCCTGCCGCTTGCAGGTACACACGCAGCCAGCTACACGGCTCGGTACTTCACGTACAGTACGACCGCCGTATCATGGAACACAGCCTACACTACCTGCTCCCTCACCGGGGGTCATCTCATCACGGTCGACAACAACGTCACCATCAACGTACTCAAGTATATCCGTGCTCAACCGGAGGCCGCAGTTGTGTAAGTCGTTTTGAAATACGTGTTAGAGTGAGTATGGTTTTACGCCGCTTGTAGCAATATCATGATCCCATAAATGGGCTTCACTCATTGTACCCGTGAGGGGAATTGAACCCGGGTCTTCAGCGTCATGACCGGACGCTTTAACCATAAGGCTACCCCACAGCCCCAATGCATGCTAGAGTGAGTGAGTGAGTTAATATTTAACGTCACATCGGCAATATTTCAGCCATATCGTGACGAGAATGCATGCTAGAAATAGATGGGCTGGAGGTGTATTCTTCAATAATGAGTGTGAGTAAGTCAGAATGGCTTTAGACTGCTTTCAACAATATTCTAGCAATATCACGGTTTTAGCAATATTCTAGCAATATCACGGTTTTAGCAATATTCCAGCAATATCACGGCTTTAGCAATATTTCAGCAATATCACGGCGGGGGACACCAGGCAGGGACGTCGTTAATACGACAGCAGACCTGGTATAAATCACAGGGTCTTGGAACGCAAAAATATTTTTTTCAAGGTATATACCTTGATGCCAGCTTTTTGCGTTACAAACCTCTGTGGTATAGATGGCAGCAATAACCTTTTTTCATTTTTGAATGTTTATTACTGTAAACGTATGGGCTTTGTACATATGGAGGAAACTGTTATTAAAAACATAGCTTACAGAAAAATCAACTCCTAAATTATAATCATAAAATAAAATGAAAAGGAGCCCAGAGACTTTTTTCATTTCCTGAAACTGTGGCAATATCTAGACTTGAGGGTGCTTTCTTGGATATGTTTGTTTCAGGGTCAGAGACTAACAGGCAGGCATCCAAGAAAAATCAACATTTCAAAACTTTCCCCTCCGCCAGGGAGATGAAAGCAATCAGTCATTTCAGCACAGATTCACAAATCACCACGATAGTGTTCAGCAAAATATGAAATTTCGTTGGAGTCAGTATAACATATGTTATATTTGGGATTACACATTCTTAGTAAAGTACAGATTCTTGTAGTTCTTTTGATTCAGTCCCATCCGGGATTCGAACCCACACCCTCAGAGTCAGGCACCTAATCGCCAGCACACAAAGTCAGCCGCCTAACCCACTCAGACACCGCGGCTTCCACAGTGTCAAGTTCATTTCATTTTCATGTTTGCAAATACTACAAGTTGAATATTAGAAGAAACGATTATGCACACAGCTGAAGTCCCTATCATTCTTTCCCTGGACAGTTCAAACAAGATCTGGATGGGGTTGCACAACACTGCACCGACGTCGGACGTCCCTGAGTACGTTTGGGCTGACTGCAAACACCTCGACGACAACAACTCCATGTGGCTTCGCGGGGAGCCAAACGATGTGCAAACTGACCGTTGCATAATTACCACCTCTGAATACGAGTGGATGACGAAGCCCTGTACTCAAACCTATAGCTTCTTCTGTGAAAACATCGCCAACGGTAATTACAGCCCCTAATAATTATTTAGGTCATAGAATAGTGCGGACTGCGTTGTGAACACAGAAAAGTACACCTATGTTCGCTGTAGACTATTTCCGCAAATCCCCGAGCATCTGAAATGATATCTAGATCTATTTCAACTGACTGAGTTTGGTTTTACGCCGCTTTTAGCAATATTCCAGCAATATCACGGCGGGGGACACCAGAAATGGGCTTCACTCATTGTACCCATGAGGAGAATCGAACCAGGGTCTTCAGCGTGACGAGCCAACGCTTTAACCACTGGATTACCCCACCGCCCATTTTCTGAAAAGAACCACTCACAGTGGTAGAGGATACATGATCACAGTTTGTATTTTACAAGATGTCGTCCAATACCTTGACGTACAGCCATATTAAGTCACATCATGTGTTCTGTAACTGATCGTACCTGCAATCACATGACAGGTGACACAATCAGCTCCCCAGGGAGTTCAGTGTATAGACTATTGGTCTCAAGGATCCACAACCATGTACATTGAAGATCGGCTGGTTGCAGTGATTTCTGGGCTGGATGTCCGCGTGGCGTGGATTGTAATCAACCCGTTGTATTCATAAACTGACTTGATGCATATGCATCCCAACCAGCTTCTGCGTAGGTTCAGCATAGATCCGTGACCCACTACTTAATTGAGGATTGGCTGGTTACAATCGTTCAACTTCTTGGTGTGATTGGTTTTACATGATCTCAGCCCGTGATACGCCACACCGACTTGAAATAGACGTATCCCAATCAGCTCCTGTGAGGATTTAGTACAGGTCCCTAGGACCCACTACGTAATTGAGGATCGGTTGGTTACAGTGAATGACCGGTGCATAAGGTGTCTTCGTCACGCCTGGGACGCATTGATGTGGTGTCCAGAATGGGTCCCGAGGAACAACAACTATATTAAGGATCAGATGCTACAGTTGAGGATTGGGTGGCCATACCCCCTCTTGTCCATGCCTCTTATGATATACGCCGTTGGTATGCCTGGACCAAGCCTGACTTACATGACTTCCTGGTGTCGCTGGCAAAAAAACCTAAACCAACACTAGTTTACTCACTCAGTTATATCACGGGAGCGGTGGGGTAATCTAGTGGTTAAAGCGTTGGCTCGTCACGCCGAAGACCCGGGTTCGAATCCCCACATGGGTACAATGAGTGAAGCCCATTTCTGGTGTCCCCCGCCGTGATATTGCTGGAATATTGCTAAAAGCGGCGTAAAACCAAACTCAGTCAGTCAGTCAGTCATATCACGTGGGTTGTGATTAGATGCTTTTTTGTCGACAAGGTATGAGAATCTGAGAAATGGAATGACAGATAATACATGATCTCTGATCGAACCTCCACGCATATTGCTCATCTTCATTATTCATAAACTAGATGCATATGTGCAGTGTTTCATGAAGTAGATTCAGCGGGGCAGAAATGTATTTAACAGTAAGTCAGTAAGTGAATCGGATTTTGCGCCCATTCTTTTGCAATATTCCATCAAAATATCACGAAAGGGGACACCTGAAATGGGCTTCACACATTAGACCCATGTGGGGATTTGACCCCAAGAATTCGTCGTTACCAGCGAACGCTTTATCCACCAGGTTGCCCCACCGCCCTAGTGCACACAGGTCTCTATAGCAAGAAGAATCTCTGCGACTTTCAAGTCGTCAGCTTTTCCCTGTGTTGAGCAATATTCGGTCGTTTTCTGTTTTTCAAAAGTAAACCTAGATTGGGAATGAGCATTTGATGTCTACCTTATGGGGGATAATCGACTGTCAAATCAACCGATCAAATTTGACTTAACGGAGCATCAAAGTGAACTTTATCAAATGTTGCATTGTCAGTGCGGATACACGATGCCATTTCGAGAGTTTCAAATTGTAACATGTTAACAGGAATAGATGATAGCGGACATCTGTGAATTGTTCTTGTTTCTTACAGTTTCACCATTGAACATGTTCAACTTCAAAGCCAGAGATTAACCAGTCTGGATTATCGCGGATACTGATTCCCGTGAACATAAACGCAAATTGAAAAAAAATTCTTGGAGAGATTTATTTTCAAAAATAAGATGTCACAGATATTCCTCTGTTGTGTATTATACGGATATGTTGGAGCAGAATACTTAAAGTTTTTAAATCAAATTTAAATAATGTAAAACCATGTACAAATAGTCTTTGAAAGCTAAGTGCCAGTGCATAAAATATCACTTAACATATACTCTGCCAAAAAATATGGAACGCAAAAGTAGAAAAAATTATCACAAGAGGTTTTTCTGATATCCATGCAAAATGAATACGAAATGTGCTTTTCCTATGTCTGCATGCATCGGGTGTGATTTGTGGGTGTAGTATAAACTACGTCTAAAACATACCGAAAAAGTGGAAGAAAAGCAAAACGCAAAGACGTGGGAACGTGGCGGCCAAACGCACAAACATTAAATGAATGTGAAACATGAGTAGTTGGTCTATGCAAACGATGGGTTTCATTTGTCTGTCATCACAATTGTTCAGCAAGTGAAAACATGCCACAACTGACTGAAGCTCAAGGCAGCATCAACAGGCGAATCGACTTCAGTCGTAGGCACATATTTCCACGTCTCGAGAAGCACCATTACAAAATAATCGAACCGTTATTAGGGATCAACACGTGACCTACCCAGATCAGGTCGACCACGTGTCACAACTGCAGCGTACGACAGGTTGTTACGAGTTCGTCAGTTACGTTAAAGGTGGGCCACGGCAACCTCTACAGCAATACCAGGATTGCATAGAATATCAGCCCCGACGGTGAGGAATTGCACGTATTCAGTTGTGTCAAGGACACAGAGTATGGCCGCAACAGCGATGATGACGTTTTCAGTTTAGGTTTTCGAATTTTTGCCTAGGAACGTCATACAGACGGAAGGCGTCTTGTTAACAGACATCACAGGGACGTTATGCTCGAAACTGCCTACAGGAAGTGGACAGGTGTGGTGGAGAAAGCGTAATGAGGGCTGAATTTCCCATAACGGTAGAACAGACTAGTACACGTCCATGTCAACTAAACGGAACGTTACATGGATGGAATACTTCGGCTACACACGTCTTCCCATTATTCAACAATGAAACGTCATTTTTCAACGCCCGACCCTACCAAGCAAGACCAACAACGTTTGTTTTTGAGGAACCACAACATTCAAGTACTGTCATGTCCCTCAAGGTTTCAAGATCCAAACCGCATCGAACATTTATAAGAGACCCTTGATCAACGCCTGAGATCACGTCAACAACCGCCACAGGACCTCCAACAGTTGACACAAGCACTATTGCGTTTCTCTTTATTTTTAGCAGAGTATATTTTCTAATACATGTTATATAACAGTTATTTTCAACTGAGGTGTATTCACAGTTTCTTTTGCTCCTTCCTTTAAGTGGTGGTGTTCACCAGCCTGTGGAATAATGACCGTGACATCTGTTTTCACATATCGCTTTCACAAAGCTCACCTTGATTATCATTGTGAGAATCTGGCGAATGGTCACGTGCGTAGTTGAATATTCGCACCGTACGGTGTTTGTCACAAAGCCGAGATGCGTCAAGCAGTATGAAGATAGCGAACACTGCTGCAAGAACACCAATTGCCAACATCCCCATTTTCCTCGAGGAAGGTCTGCTATCTTCGGCACTTTCTCTTCGCCTTCTGAATGCAGACATCTCGCTTCGCCTCAGTCTCGTGACCGTCACAGCGTCGTTGAAGGACTGACCTGGACACGTGTGTTTAGGGCAAGCACAGAGTCGGGGAAGTCCACTTGATGCTGCTGACGTAGTACCACCTTGACGGTACGTACCTGTTGACGTTGGTGTTGACGATGTAGATGCTCCATCTGAAGTGCAAGAAGGTGTTGACACTGTTGTACCTTCAGCTGTAGTGTAGTGAGCTCTCTGTGTGGATGTAGCTTCAGTATTGCCACCAATGGTAGTTGTCAGGGCGTCGGAGGACTGATGAGTGCCATCGTATATTGTCTGTGTAGATGTAGCTTCAATATTGCCACCAATGGTAGTTGTCAGGGCGTCGGAGAATGGATGAGTGTCATCGTGTGTTGTCTGTGTAGATGTAGCTTCAATATTGCCACCAATGGTAGTTGTCAGGGCGTCGGAGGATGGATGAGTGTCATCGTGTATTGTCTGTGTAGATGTAGCTTCAATATTGCCACCAAAGATAGTTGTCAGGGCGTCGGAGGATGGATGAGCCTCATCGAATATAGCCTGTGTAGATGTAGCTTCAATATTGCCACCGAAGGTAGTTGTCAGGGCGTCGGAGGATGGATGAGTGTCATCGTATATTGTCAGTGTAGTTGTAGCTTCAATATTGCCTCCAAAGGTATTTGTCCGGGTGTCGGAGGATGGATGAGTGTCATCGTGTGTTGTCTGTGTAGATGTAGCTTCAATATTGCCACCAAAGGTATTTGTCCGGGTGTCGGAGGATGGATGAGTGTCATCGTATATTGTCTGTGTAGATGTAGCTTCAATATTGCCACCGAAGGTAGTTGTCCGTGCGTCGGAGGATGGATGAGTGCCATCGTATATTGTCAGTGTAGATGTAGCTTCAATATTGCCACCAAAGGTATTTGTCCGGGTGTCGGAGGATGGATGAGTGTCATCGTGTGTTGTCTGTGTAGATGTAGGTTGAATATTGCCACCAAAGAAAGTTGTCAGGGCGTCGGAGGATGGATGAGTGACATCGTGTGTTGTCTGTGTAGATGTAGCTTCAATATTGCCACCGAAGGTAGTTGTCCGTACGTCGGAGGATGGATGAGTGCCATCGTATATTGTCAGTGTAGATGTAGCTTCAATATTGCCTCCAAAGGTATTTGTCCGGGTGTCGGAGGATGGATGAGTGTCATCGTGTGTTGTCTGTGTATATGTAGGTTGAATATTGCCACCAAAGGTAGTTGTCCGTGCGACGGAGGATGGATGAGTGTCATCGTGTGTTGTCTGTGTAGATGTAGCTTCAATATTGGCACCAAAGGTAGTTGTCCGTGCGTCGGAAGATGGATGAGTGCCATCGTCTATTGTTTGTGTAGATGTAGCTTCAATATTGCCTCCAAAGGTATTTGTCCGGGTGTCGGAGGATGGATGAGTGTCATCGTATATTGTCTGTGTAGATGTAGCTTCAATATTGCCACCAAAGGTAGTTGTCAGGGTGTCGGAGGATGGATGAGTGTCATCGTGTGTTGTCTGTGTAGATGTAGGTTGAATATTGCCACCAAAGGTAGTTGTCCGTGCGACGGAGGATGGATGAGTGTCATCGTGTGTTGTCTGTGTAGATGTAGCTTCAATATTGGCACCAAAGGTATTTGTCCGGTCGTCGGAGGATGGATGAGCGTCATCGTGTGTTCTCTGTGTAGATATAGCTTCAATATTGCCACCAAAGATAGTTGTCAAGGTGTTGGAGGATGGATGAGCCTCATCGAATATTGTCTGTGTAGATGTAGCTTCAATATTGCCACCGAAGGTAGTTGTCCGTGCGTCGGAGAATGGATGAGTGTCATCGTATATTGTCTGTGTAGATGTAGCTTCAATATTGCCTCCAAAGGTATTTGTCCGGGTGTCGGAGGATGGATGAGTGTCATGGTGTGTTGTCTGTGTAGATGTAGCTTCAATATTGTCTCCAAAGGTATTTGTCCGGGTGTCGGAGGATGGATGAGTGTCATAGTATGTTGTCTGTGTAGATGTAGCTTCAATATTGCCACCAAAGGTATTTGTCAGGGTGTCGGAGGATGGATGAGTGTCATCGTGTGTTGTCTGTGTAGATGTAGCTTCAATATTGCCACCAAAGGTATTTGTCAGGGTGTCGGAGGATGGATGAGTGTCATCGTATATTGTCTGTGTAGATGTAGCTTTAATATTGCCACCAAAGGTAGTTGTCCGTGCGTCGGAGGATGGATGAGTGCCATCGTATATTGTCTGTGTAGATGTAGCTTGAATATTGCCACCAAAGTTATTTGTCCGGGTGTCGGAGGATGGATGAATGTCATCGTGTGTTGTCTGTGTAGATGTAGGTTGAATATTGCCACCAAAGGTAGTTGTCACGGCGTCGGAGGATGGATGAGTGACATCGTATATTGTCTGTGTAGATGTAGCTTCAATATTGCCTCCAAAGGTATTTGTCCGGGTGTCGGAGGATGGATGAGTGTCATCGTGTGTTGTCTGTGTAGATGTAGGTTGAATATTGCCACCAAAGGTAGTTGTCCGTGCGTCGGAGGATGGATGAGTGCCATCGTGTATTGTTTGTGTAGATGTAGCTTCAATATTGCCACCAAAGGTATTTGTCCGGGTGTCGGAGGATGGATGAGTGTCATCGTATATTGTCTGTGTAGATGTAGCTTCAATATTGCCACCAAAGGTAGTTGTCAGGGTGTCGGAGGATGGATGAGTGTCATCGTGTGTTGTCTGTGTAGATGTAGCTTCAATATTGCCACCAAAGGTAGTTGTCAGGGTATCGGAGGATGGATGAGTGCCATCGTGTGTTGTCTGTGTAGATGGACCTTCAGTATTTACACCGAAGGTAGTTGTCAGGGTGTTGGAGGGTGGATGAGTGTCATCGTATATTGTCTGTGTAGATGTAGCTTCAATATTGCGACCGAAGGTAGTTGTCCGGGTGTCGGAGGATGGATGAGTGTCGTCGTGTGTTGTCTGTGTAGATGTAGCTTCAATATTGCCACCAAAGGTAGTTGTCAGGGCATCGGAGGATGGATGAGTGCCATCGTGTGTTGTCTGTGTAGATGGACCTTCAATATTGACAACAAAGGTAGTTGTCAGGGTGCTGGAGGGTGTATGAGTGTCATCGTATATTGTCTGTGTAGATGTAGCTTCAATATTGCCACCAAAGGTAGTTGTCAGGGCATCGGAGGATGGATGAGTGCCATCGTGTGTTGTCTGTGTAGATGGACCTTCAATATTGACACCAAAGGTAGTTGTCAGGGTGCTGGAGGGTGTATGAGCGTCATCGTATATTGTCAGTGTAGATGTAGCTTCAATATTTCGACCGAAGGTAGTTGTCCGTGCAACGGAGGATGGATGAGTGCCATCGTATATTGTCAGTGTAGATGTAGTTTCAATATTGCCTCCAAAGGTATTTGTCACGGTGTCGGAGGATGGATGAGTGTCATCGTGTGTTGTCTGTGTAGATGTAGCTTCAATATTGCCACCAAAGATAGTTGTCAGGGTGTCGGAGGATGGATGAGCCTCATCGAATATTGTCTGTGTAGATGTAGCTTCAATATTGCCACCGAAGGTAGTTGTCCGTGCGTCGGAGGATGGATGAGTGTCATCGTATATTGTCAGTGTAGATGTAGCATCAATATTGTCTCCAAAGGTATTTGTCCGGGTGTCGGAGGATGGATGAGTGTCATCGTGTGTTGTCTGTGTAGATGTAGCTTCAATATTGCCACCAAAGGTATTTGTCCGGGTGTCGGAGGATGGATGAGTGTCATCGTGTGTTGTCTGTGTAGATGTAGCTTCAATATTGCCACCAAAGGTATTTGTCCGGGTGTCGGAGGATGGATGAGTGTCATCGTGTGTTGTCTGTGTAGATGTAGCTTCAATATTGCCACCGAAGGTAGTTGTCCGTGCGTCGGAGGATGGATGAGTGCCATCGTATATTGTCAGTGTAGATGTAGCTTCAATATTGCCACCAAAGGTATTTGTCCGGGTGTCGGAGGATGGATGAATGTCATCGTGTGTTGTCTGTGTAGATGTAGCTTCAATATTGCCACCAAAGGTAGTTGTCCGTGCGTCGGAGAATGGATGAGTGTCATCGTATATTGTCTGTGTAGATGTAGCTTCAATATTGCCACCAAAGGTATTTGTCCGGGTGTCGGAGGATGGATGAGTGTCATCGTATATTGTCTGTGTAGATGTAGCTTCAATATTGCCACCAAAGGTAGTTGTCAGGGTGTCGGAGGATGGATGAGTGTCATCGTGTTGTCTGTGTAGATGTAGCTTCAATATTGCCACCAAAGGTAGTTGTCAGGGTGTCGGAGGATGGATGAGTGTCATCGTATATTGTCTGTGTAGATGTAGCTTCAATATTGCCACCAAAGGTAGTTGTCAGGGCATCGGAGGATGGATGAGTGCCATCGTATGTTGTCTGTGATAGATGTTCAATATTGCCACCAAAGGTAGTTGTCAGGGTGTCGGAGGATGGATGAGTGTCATCGTATATTGTCTGTGTAGATGTAGCTTCAATATTGCCACCAAAGGTAGTTGTCCGTGCGTCGGAGGATGGATGAGTGTCATCGTATATTGTCTGTGTAGATGTAGCTTCAATATTGCCACCAAAGGTATTTGTCAGGGTGTCGGAGGATGGATGAGTGTCATCGTGTGTGTTGTCTGTGTAGATGTAGCTTCAATATTGCCACCAAAGGTATTTGTCCGGGTGTCGGAGGATGGATGAGTGTCATCGTGTATTGTCTGTGTAGATGTAGCTTCAATATTGCCACCAAAGGTAGTTGTCCGGGTGTCGGAGGATGGATGAGTGTCATCGTGTGTTGTCTGTGTAGATGTAGCTTCAATATTGCCACCAAAGATAGTTGTCAGGGTGTCGGAGGATGGATGAGTGTCATCGTGTATTGTCTGTGTAGATGTAGCTTCAATATTGCCACCAAAGGTAGTTGTCCGTGCGTCGGAGGATGGATGAGTGTCATCGTATATTGTCTGTGTAGATGTAGCTTCAATATTGCCACCAAAGGTATTTGTCCGGGTGTCGGAGGATGGATGAGTGTCATCGTGTGTTGTCTGTGTAGATGTAGCTTCAATATTGCCACCAAAGGTAGTTGTCCGTGCGTCGGAGGATGGATGAGTGCCATCGTATATTGTCTGTGTAGATGTAGCTTCAATATTGCCACCAAAGGTATTTGTCCGGGTGTCGGAGGATGGATGAGTGTCATCGTATATTGTCTGTGTAGATGTAGCTTCAATATTGCCACCAAAGGTAGTTGTCAGGGTGTCGGAGGATGGATGAGTGTCATCGTGTGTTGTCTGTGTAGATGTAGCTTCAATATTGCCACCAAAGGTAGTTGTCCGGGCGTCGGAGGATGGATGAGTGTCATCGTATATTGTCTGTGTAGATGTAGCTTCAATATTGCCACCAAAGGTAGTTGTCAGGGCGTCGGAGGATGGATGAGTGCCATCGTGTGTTGTCTGTGTAGATGTAGCTTCAATATTGCCACCAAAGGTAGTTGTCAGGGTGTCGGAGGATGGATGAGTGTCATCGTGTATTGTCTGTGTAGATGTAGCTTCAATATTGCCACCGAAGGTAGTTGTCCGTGCGTCGGAGAATGGATGAGTGTCATCGTATATTGTCTGTGTAGATGTAGCTTCAATATTGCCTCCAAAGGTATTTGTCCGGGTGTCGGAGGATGGATGAGTGTCATCGTGTGTTGTCTGTGTAGATGTAGCTTCAATATTGCCACCAAAGGTATTTGTCCGTGCGTCGGAGGATGGATAAGTGCCATCGTGTGTTGTCTGTGTAGATGTAGCTTCAATATTGCCACCAAAGGTATTTGTCCGGGTGTCGGAGGATGGATGAGTGTCATCGTGTGTTGTCTGTGTAGATGTAGCTTCAATATTGCCACCAAAGATAGTTGTCAGGGCGTCGGAGGATGGATGAGCCTCATCGAATATTGTCTGTGTAGATGTAGCTTCAATATTGCCACCGAAGGTAGTTGTCCGTGCGTCGGAGGATGGATGAGTGTCATCGTATATTGTCTGTGTAGATGTAGCTTCAATATTGCCACCAAAGGTATTTGTCCGGGTGTCGGAGGATGGATGAATGTCATCGTGTGTTGTCTGTGTAGATGTAGCTTCAATATTGCCACCGAAGGTAGTTGTCCGTGCGTCGGAGAATGGATGAGTGTCATCGTATATTGTCTGTGTAGATGTAGCTTCAATATTGACAACAAAGGTATTTGTCCGGGTGTCGGAGGATGGATGAGTGTCATCGTATATTGTCTGTGTAGATGTAGCTTCAATATTGCCACCAAAGGTAGTTGTCAGGGTGTCGGAGGATGGATGAGTGTCATCGTGTGTTGTCTGTGTAGATGTAGCTTCAATATTGCCACCAATGGTAGTTGTCAGGGCGTCGGAGGATGGATGAGTGTCATCGTATATTGTCTGTGTTGATATAGCTTCAATATTACCACCAAAGGGAGTTGTCAGGGCGTCGGAGGATGGATGAGTGCCATCGTATATTGTCTGTGTAGATGTAGCTTGAATATTGCCACCAAAGGTAGTTGTCAGGGCGTCGGAGGATGGATGAGTGACATCGTGTGTTGTCTGTGTAGATGTAGCTTCAATATTGCCACCGAAGGTAGTTGTCCGTGCGTCGGAGAATGGATGAGTGTCATCGTATATTGTCTGTGTAGATGTAGCTTCAATATTGCCTCCAAAAGTATTTGTCCGGGTGTCGGAGGATGGATAAGTGTCATCGTATATTGTCTGTGTAGATGTAGCTTCAATATTGCCACCAAAGGTAGTTGTCAGGGTGTCGGAGGATGGATGAGTGTCATCGTGTGTTGTCTGTGTAGATGTAGCTTCAATATTGCGACCGAAGGTAGTTGTCCGGGTGTCGGAGGATGGATGAGTGTCGTCGTGTGTTGTTTGTGTAGATGTAGCTTCAATATTGCCACCAAAGGTAGTTGTCAGGGCATCGGAGGATGGATGAGTGCCATCGTGTGTTGTCTGTGTAGATGGACCTTCAATATTGACACCAAAGGTAGTTGTCAGGGTGCTGGAGGGTGTATGAGTGTCATCGTATATTGTCTGTGTAGATGTAGCTTCAATATTGCCACCGAAGGTAGTTGTCCGTGCGTCGGAGGGTGGATGAGTGCCAACGTATATTGTCAGTGTAGATGTAGCTTCAATATTGCCGCCAAAGGTATTTGTCAGGGTGTCGGAGGATGGATGAGTGTCATCGTGTGTTGTCTGTGTAGATGTAGCTTCAATATTGCCACCAAAGGTATTTGTCCGTGCGTCGGAGGATGGATAAGTGCCATCGTGTGTTGTCTGTGTAGATGTAGCTTCAATATTGCCACCAAAGGTATTTGTCCGGGTGTCGGAGGATGGATGAGTGTCATCGTGTGTTGTTTGTGTAGATGTAGCTTCAATATTGCTACCAAAAGTATTTGTCAGGGAGTCGGAGGATGGATGAGTGTCATCGTGAGTTGTTTGTGTGGATGTAGCTTCAATATTGCCACCAAAAGTATTTGTCAGGGAGTCGGAGGATGGATGAGTGTCATCGTATATTGTCTGTGTAGATGTAGCTTCAATATTGCCACCAAAGGTATTTGTCAGGGTGTCGGAGGATGGATGAGTGTCATCGTATTGTCTGTGTAGATGTAGCTTCAATATTGCCACCAAAGGTATTTGTCAGGGTGTCGGAGGATGGATGAGTGTCATCGTATATTGTCTGTGTAGATGTAGCTTCAATATTGCCACCAAAGGTATTTGTCCGGGTGTCGGAGGATGGATGAGTGTCATCGTGTGTTGTCTGTGTAGATGTAGCTTCAATATTGCCACCAAAGGTAGTTGTCCGGGTGTCGGAGGATGGATGAGTGTCATCGTATATTGTCTGTGTAGATGTAGCTTCAATATTGCCACCGAAGGTAGTTGTCCGGGTGTCGGAGGATGGATGAGTGTCATCGTATATTGTCTGTGTAGATGTAGCTTCAATATTGCCTCCAAAGGTATTTGTCCGGGTGTCGGAGGATGGATGAGTGTCATCGTGTGTTGTCTGTGTAGATGTAGGTTGAATATTGCCACCAAAGGTAGTGGTCAGGGCGTCGGAGGATGGATGAGCCTCATCGAATATTGTTTGTGTAGATGTAGGTTGAATATTGCCACCGATGGTAGTTGTTCGTGCGTCGGAGGATGGATAAGTGCCATCGTATATTGTCAGTGTAGATGTAGCTTCAATATTGCCTCCAAAGGTATTTGTCCGGGTGTCGGAGGATGGATGAGTGTCATGGTGTGTTGTCTGTGTAGATGTAGCTTCAATATTGCCACCAAAGGTAGGTGTCAGGGTGTCGGAGGATGGATGAGTGTCATCGTTTGTTGTCTGTGTAGATGTAGCTTCAATATTGCCACCAAAGGTAGTTGTCAGGGCATCGGAGGATGGATGAGTGTCAAAGATGTAGCTTCAATGTCAGGGTGCTGGAGGGCTGGAGGATGGATGAGTGTCATCGTATATTGTCAGTGTAGATGTAGCTTCAATATTGCCACCGAAGGTAGTTGTCCGTGCGTCGGAGGATGGATGAGTGCCATCGTATATTGTCAGTGTAGATGTAGCTTCAATATTACCACCAAAGGTATTTGTCAGGGTATCGGATGATGGATGAGTGTCACCGTGTGTTGTCTGTGTGGATGTAGCTTCAATATTGCCACCAAAGGTAGTTGTCTGGGGATCAGAGGATGGATGAGTGTCATCGTGAGTTGTTTGTGTGGATGTAGCTTCAATATTGCTACCAAAAGTATTTGTCAGGGAGTCGGAGGATGGATGAGTGTCATCGTGAGTTGTTTGTGTGGATGTAGCTTCAATATTGCCACCAAAAGTATTTGTCAGGGAGTCGGAGGATGGATGAGTGTCATCGTATATTGTCTGCGTAGATGTAGGTTTAATATTGCCACCAAAAGTATTTGTCAGGGTGTCGGAGGATGGATGAGTGTCATCGTGTATTGTCTGTGTAGATGTAGGTTCAATATTGCCACCAAAAGTATTTGTCAGGGTGTCGGAGGATGGATGAGTGTCATCGTATATTGTCTGTGTAGATGTAGCTTCAATATTGCCTCCAAAGGTATTTGTCAGGGTGTCGGAGGATGGATGAGTGTCATCGTGTGTTGTCTGTGTAGATGTAGCTTCAATATTGCCACCAAAGGTATTTGTCAGGGTGTCGGAGGATGGATGAGTGTCATCGTGTATTGTCTGTGTAGATGTAGCTTCAATATTGCCACCAAAGGTATTTGTCAGGGTGTCGGAGGATGGATGAGTGTCATCGTGTGTTGTCTGTGTAGATGTAGCTTCAATATTGCCACCAAAGGTATTTGTCAGGGTGTCGGAGGATGGATGAGTGTCATCGTGTATTGTCTGTGTAGATGTAGCTTCAATATTGCCACCAAAGGTAGTTGTCCGTGCGTCGGAGGATGGTTGAGTGTCATCATGTGTTGTCTGTGTAGATGCAGCTCCAATGTTGCCACTAGTTGTAATCTGTTGTGTGTTTTGTGGTAACCATTGGCACCAAGAGTGGTAACATTTGGCACCAATACTAGTTGTCATGGTGTCGGAGGCTTGAGGCTTGTCCTCATTGGTTGCAGTCTGTGAAGTTGTAGGCCTGTATATGCCTTCTGATACTGTATTTGTGGGTGACTGAAGTGTTTTCTGTGGGTGACTGATTGTTCTTGTTGCAAATGATGTTCTCGCAGCATCTGTTGCAGACTGCTGTGTGTTTGAAGCATCAGTTTCACTGATTGGGGGAAACAGCAGCATTGTGTCTATCATCGTTGTGTGGTGGGATGACACTGGGTGCAGTGTGGTACCTCTTATTTGGTCCCAGCAATTGGTGTTGGGTGTGTCCGCATCAGGCACTGTTTCTTTCAACCCATCCATCTGTGTCACTGATACAACTGAAGCAGATAAAAGATTTACCGTCACATGGGGATTTTTTTTAAAATTAACCAATTATTTCGAGAAACACTGTGATTGATAAGGCCTTTTTACACGGAACCTGATATATATTTTACTGAATACAAACGAAGGATATGTGATAGAGGCACATGCACACGTAGGGAATATGACTGACAACCAGTCAAGTTGTCATTTGTATACAGTATTTAATTACGATCTCCTCGCTTTGACGACTTACTATCTAACATGAAATAAAGACATTCTCAAAATTATCATTCAATATACCGAACAATGATGGTTGCTAAATATCAAGTTGTTTCGACAGCATGGTGTTAATGATTTTATTTTTATGCTATGACTCTGTAAATGTTGTGGTCACATACTCACACTTAAAACACTCTTTGATGAAGACAGATGGAGCCGTCCTTGTTCCGGCACATGCACTGAAGTCTTGATGATTATACAGGTAGCAGCGGCCATCTTTATGAACATAAAGCCAACAAAACTGGTACCGAAACATTTCAGCCGAGCAATTACTTCGGCACTCTTTATGGCTTGCCGGAAAGTCACGGTAGCTTGATTCCTCTGGGAAACACTTGGATATGTCACCGATGTACTCGAACCAGCATCGGCCTGTATAATTGAAGGTGGTCAATGTTAATATGTGGTGGACGCTCTAAAATGGAGATTATACAGTGTAATAGACGTTACGGAATGGATATTTTAAAATTAGGGCTGTGTATTGCCCCAAATTTCGTATTGCGATATATTGCGATACACTCTTCTGTATTGCGATACGTATAATATATTGTGAAAGAACAGTTATTGAGATCTGTCCACTTGGTAATATTCTTTTACCTTCAAATTGAATCACAGTATATGTGAGTAACCATTGTGCATTGTATAGATTCTTTCAAAGTGAAAAAAAGAAAATCCAGAACATTCTTCTGTTTATATTTGAGTACAATAATGCTATTCTGAACGTGTTAAGCAACAAATCGTCATATATACGTAACTTATGGAACTTATTGGACGTATCGTGCTAGGTGACGACCTGTGACAAATATTCTTTATGCAAATGTTTTCTCATTAAACATCGTGTCCGAGCATTAAGATCGAGGTGACGAAAGCCGAGATGTCACTTGACTTACATAACATGATCGCACGAAAAGATGGAAACAGTAACTTAGATGTACGTTTGACAACTTTTATGAAAACTGTTGATTTTACTCATTAGTTTATTAAATTTTAATGATTTCCTCGAAACGTCCATACTTTGCTCTTTGACAATTGTTAAGTGGACCCGTTGCCAATCATTTGGAAAGATGTTACCATGCCACTGATGTTACGGAGTGGATATGTTACCATGTCACTGTTGTTACGGAGTGGATATGTTACCATGCCACTAAGGTTACGGAGTGGATATGTTACCACGTCACTGTTGTTACGGAGTGGACATGTTACCATGCCACTGATGTTACATAGTGGAAATGTTACCATGCCACTGATGTTACGTAATGGAAATGTTACCATGCCACTGATGTTACGTAGTGGAAATGTTACCAAGCACTGATGTTACGTAGTGGAAATGTTACCATACCACTGATGTTACGTAATGGAGATGTTACCAAGCACTGATGTAACGTAGTTGAAATGTTACCATGCCACTGATGTTACGTAGTTGAAATGTTACCATGTCACTAATGTTACGTAATGGAAATGTTACCGTGCCACTGATGTTACAAGATTTAGATGTTACCATGTCACTAATGTTACGTAATGGAGATGTTACCAAGCACTGATATGTAGTTGAAATGTTACCATGTCACTGATGCTACGTAATGGAAATGTTACCATGCCGCTGATGTTACGGAATGATGTTTCCATTCACATGCAGTTATATCACTGATGGAAAAATGAGTATACACTAAACGCCAAAAGAAACGTTACCCTCCTGCCTTAGTGACGGACGCCTTCAGCTGGCGTTCTGATGCATGGACGTCCACTTCTTGGTCTGTCTACGGTGACCCAGTCTGACTGAAGCCCTGAATAAGTCTTAGAACCGTGATACAGTGGCATCCGAGGGTGTTGGCAGCAGCATTGTATGTCGACCCCATCTGCTCCATCCCAATGGGCTCTTTCTCTCTTTTCAGCTGTTAATGACTGTTGTTGGTTTATTTCGACATGGACGAAAATAGGACAATTTGAGAATTTCTTTTCGTGATTTGCATAAAGCTGTGTTGTTAAGCTTTCTTGTAAACTAAAACCTGCTAACATATCTTTGATAGTTTTTCAGTAATTCATAAAGGTAGGCGGGTAACGTTTCTTTTGGCGTGTAGTGTATGTTTGTCAGTGCAGTAACGTTTACCCGACAGTTAATGTCAGACAGAAACAGTACCTGCGGAATAGTGACACATTCTTAAGCCAGCGGTTGTTTCCACAGATTGCGTGTTGGGACTTTCACAGGGGTATGGGTCTTGCCCGTAGAATAGTTCACACATCTTGTTGTTGAAGGAGAACCCCCAACAGTGCTTGTCATTGTGTATTTGGTACAAGCAGCGGAAAATACACACTGAAATGTACTGAGTTCCGACTTCATTCGTCTCCAGACGCCCTTGACATTGCTTTGAGGAAATGGTAAAATTGCATCCACCTGTCATAAAAAAGCACATTTAAAAAAAACAACATTAAGCGTGTTATAGAGGTTTCACCAGCTTCCGTTGCTGGCAGGGACGGATACTTTGGGAAAGGGGAGGGTGTGGGGGTGGGGCACACTTCATTTTCACCCGAGTTTCAATGGTCATTTAATAAACTTTCAGGAAAAGGGGGGTGTAAAGCCGTGCAAACCCCACCCACCCACCCTCACCCCTCTTGATCCGCCTATGGATGGCTAAAGTAGATGACAGTGTCTGACTTGAGCGCACGGGTGACTAGCTACAACAGTACCAACCGCATATCTGTATTTGCATATCTTTGCTTTTCCTTATTTCATTATTGAAAATAAGATGACTTTTACATGAAGTGCGTGAGTGAGTGAGTTTAGCTTTACGCCGCACTCAGCAATATTCAAGCTATATGTCGACGGTCTGTAAAATATCGAGTCTGGACCAGACAATCCAGTGATCAACAGCATGAACATCGATCTGCGCAATTGGGAACCGATGCGTGTGTCAACCAAGTCAGCGAGCCTGACCACCCGATCCTCTTACGACAAGCATAGTCGCCTTTTGTGGCAAGGATGGGTTGCTGAAGACCTATTCTACCCCGGATCTTCACGGGTCACTTTTACATGAAACTGAGCATTGTAAATTTGAGACTTGAAAGCGAACGCGACCAGAATCGAGTATCACACGCTGCAGGGTGCTCCATGCTATTTCAAATAGACTCCCGATTTCGGAACAAAAGTCCCAAATGTACATAAACCGTAAACCCACAAAAACCGCAACACGATCGCTTCCTAAAAGACCTGCTCTGAAATAGATGCATGTTCTCAATCACGTCACATTCCGTGAACAAAGTGTATTGTAATCATCGAGAGTGTACGGAGTTTCGGCCGACATGAACGCAATGGCGAATAGCATTCTTTAATGGGTTCGTTTGCAGCACGACTCGAACACACACACACACACACGTGCATTGCTGCATGATCTAACTTGCATTTGAAGGCATGCATGATCACGACGTATACGCTTCATGGAGGCATACACAATGCGAAGCAGAATCGGATCGTAGAACCCTATTGTGAAACAGCCAGAATATCAAAATCCTTTTTGGATTGTCAGGTCCAGACTCGAATATTTCCAAGGTACCGTTGTACAAAACAGCCTTAACGCTACGACGGCCGTTGATATACGTAATACTGGAGCATAGTTGAATGTCGCGTTTTAAAAAACAAACTGGCAATATTTCATCTACTAGCTATACTAAGTACCACTGGGGTACACAAAGTCCGCAGTCTAGACTACCAGTTGTCTGACTTCCATTTGTGGAAGCCGCGGTGGCTGAGCGGTCTAGGCGTCTGACTTTGTGTGCTGGCGATCAGGTGCCTGACTCTGAGGGTGTGGGTTCGAATTCCGAATGGGACTCAACCCAACAAAAGTACTATAATCTGTACTTTACTAAGAAAGTGTAATCCCAAATATAACATAGGTTGTAATTACCATTGGCTAGCATTTAAGCAACGTTTATGATAAGATTTATTTGAAATAGTCACGTGATTACGAGACGGGACAATTTGAAGGCTCCTTCATTTCGTTATTGTATGATCAAACAACTAAATCCACTATAATTTACATTAATAATTCGATAATGCCATGTTTTTTCCATTATGTAGTTCTGGGGGGTTAGCGCAGTGGTTAAAGCGTTCGCTCGTCAAGCCGAATGCCCGAGTTCGATTTTCGATATTACTATAATGTAGGACGTCAATTTCTGTCTTCATTTTGGTGAATTTTAACAAGAGATGTGAAATCCAACTCACACATTCGTCTGATAAGCACATGAAATACCATTGCTATTGCTACAGTTGTAACTATATTTTCACGCGTTGATTCCCAAGTTGATACACACAAATTAACTGTGAATCAGTCCTCAAAAGAACTAGACGTGAAACCAACGAACAACAAAGCTATGTGATGTAATTAACAACAGCATTCTAAAAACTATGCTCAGTAATCAATACCGATCACTAGAGAGGAAGCAAGTACGGATCGTCTGTACAATTCGGAACATAGCTAGTGTAGCAGTGACATTGTACATGTATTTAATAAAGCAGTTTAGTTTGTTTGTATAGAACAATTTACAGTTATTGGATATAAAATGGTGTTATAGTGTTTTATTGTTTGTAAAATACGAATAAAAATATTATATTAGTCATAAAAAAGTCACTAAAAGTTTGGTGGCAGTATTCTAAAGTTTGTGGTTTTAAGCATGTGTCAATGATATTGTCATATTGATATTTGGTTGTATTTGTCAAGCATTTGAGATGAATTTTATTCATCTGAAACGTTCTTATTATGGGTAGGATTTACAAAATATACTGGATCAAGAGTAGGGCCTCATTCTGAATCTTTGTTTATCACCTGACCCTAATTCCTAGCTCTCAATTGGCTAATTTCAAATTCCCATAAATCCCATGCACCAATCTGAGCACCCCTGTAATAACACTTCAGTACAGCACAGCATAGCACTCAGGCAACAAGGTCCACTGGTAGATAAACAACATCAAACAGGTCACATATGATTTCATGTAGCAGCACAACATGGTCTAATCAGTAAATTGGGGCTTATGTATGACTAAGAAATTATCTGAATAAACCGCACCCCACCCTACAGCGAGTCATGTGATTCCTGATATTACTTGGCGACTTAACCAGCTGGAACACTAGCACACCTCTGTCCTTCACTGAATGTCCGCTTATACAATGTATAACATTGTTACACCATTAATAGACTCGTGAAGATTCGGGTTAGAATTGATCTTCAGTAACCCATGCTTGTCGTAAGAGGCGACTAACGGGATCGGATGGTCAGGCTCGCTGGCTTGGTTGACACATGTCATCGCATCCCAATTGCGTAGATCGAAGCTCATGCTGTTGATCACTGGATTGTCTGGTCCAGATTCGATTATTTACAGACCGTCGCCATATAGCTGGAATATTGCTGAGTGCGGCGTAAAACTAAACTCACTCACCCATTACATAATAAATAACACTGCCACGTAAAGCCCCTGTCACAGTTTTGCGTATATCAAGTGCTTATGAGTTCCTTATAAAATAAATTCAATACGCAATACTCAAAATTGCGACTTATTTCAATTAATTATGTGTGACACACATCTAGCGTATAAATAACGAATTCAGCCCATCCATTGCGTATGGGGTATGTATGATTTGGGCAACACTATTTTTGTTGCCTCAAATTGCTGCATATGCCTATGCAGTAGTAGTGGTCCGATTAGTTGAAATAGCCGAAGATTGGTCGCAATGACTAAAAGACCAAGCAATCGATCATGTTTTCTCATAATCGAACACAAACAATTCTGGAACACTTGTTTGCATTAACTGTATTTTTCACAAGGTTGGTTTTGTCTGTTACATTTCATCAGCAGTACAAGCTCGTTCCATGTCAAGATTGAATTTAGCTTAAAGACTCCAGGAAATTTATATTCCTAACATACTAGTCATCCTTTGAGATGTGAAATTTGCAAATGCATTTTGTGCAATTTGCAAAAAAGAAGAAAGAACTATATAAAATTTTTCTTTATCTTTTGTGCATTAACAAACATAACCATGAGAATTTGATGAATGACGCTAACCAATTATTTTCGATGATTGATCGGTTGTAATGAACCAATCATCAATTGTGAGATTTAACCAATTCCCAACTATCCAGTCCGCATGCTGAGCGTATTTCGGACGCACAGAACTTTTTGCCGATAGCCGGCCTGAACAACCATCGACGAATGACAAGGCGTATTCCGAGCGTATTCCCGATTCTTAACATTGCTGTTTTCGTTACCAGTGCAGATTTCATAGCGTGAACATGAACCTTTTGTCATCATGGGCCGCCCGAGCCATGATATTTACACCAAATCTCGAGTGTACCCTGGATGTTCGGCAAGTACGCTATCTGTACGCTATCTGAGAGTTACACATAAGTAGAATGCGCTGCCCGATCATAGGACAAACGGTACTGTTTCGTGCAATACGTCGGCATTCACTGGGAGTTCGTTCAGCGTGCGTTGTATCTGCGCTGCAAGTACACTATGTGTACGTCCAATACACGCGGCTCATAGCTCGTTACGAGGGATCAGGCTAGCTATTCTCGAAACGTTCGTAGCCCTACGAACTTTTTAAGCCCATCCTTAACACATTGACTACGATCAAACTTAAGAATTCTTAGGGCTACGAGCGTTTCGAATACAGGCCGCTTATGAACCGCTTATCCCCCACGTACGCATAGCAGACTCGTGCCGCGTTCGATCGATGCGGGACCGATGCACTGCGTATTTACAACTTCTGACTTGCGTAACAGCGTACGCAGCGTAGTTTTATGCATACCCAAAATTATCACGCATACTGGGCCGTACTGGGAGCATACCAGCGTACTTAAAACTTACACAAAACAATTGAGATGCATATGAGGTGCGTATTGTGCGTACGACTGCGTATGAAAGAAATGTCAATGCGCAACTCATATGGAATTAGGATACGCAGAAGTGTGACATGGCCCTAACATTATGCAAAACACATATGTGAGAAAGATTTTTTACCATTAGCCCGAACACACACGGGATGGTTCAGGTGGCTGCAACGATCCATGCTCCACTTGAATGTCGTCGTGTTCATCGTCGCACAACGCCCGTTGTTCCGTGGTTCGCCAGTGTCCCAGTCAGACCAAGTGGAAGGTGTACAGTCGCTCCACCGGAGATCCATGCTGCTACCATCTCCTTCGTCGTAGAGACCCAGCCATATCCCATGAGACCTGAATATGAACTGAGTGAGTAAGATTTTACGCCGCTTTAGCAATAGTCCAGCAAAAAGGTTTGATTCTCTGTCAAAATAGAGTACATTGCGTTGAAAGGAATATCAGCCAGGGCATCACGCTGTAGATATCAGGATGCACTGTAAATAGTGGCTGATCAACAATCCACGTGAGCGATAATACACGTGCAGGTTACCCGATTCCTATTTTGGGTGAGGTGAGGTGAAATTGGGTTTAACGTCGTGCTTGAGAATATTTCGCGCATATGACGACGTGCATGCACGTGTATGTGTGTGCGGCTGCTTGTTCTAGCCCAGACTTAAGCTGGTTTTATAGTGCTAGCCCACTGAGATACCATACCGCAGTGAAGGATGAATACCCCACTCAGACACATTATACTGACTCCGAGCCGACCAGTCCTTGTTGTACCCATTAATGCCGAGCGCCAGACAGGGACCAACCAGTACCATATTTCAACGTCTTTTGGTATGACGCGGGCGGGGATCGAACCCGCGACCTTCCGCTCTCCGGGCGGACGCTCTAACCACTACACCACGGAGGCGGTTCCTATTTTGGACAACACTGAGCAACTTGGTATAAAGTCTGACAGTGAATCACCACAATAGTAAATCCGATGTGTACTTACCCGTTCATGGACTTCATGTGATATTTCAGGGCATTTAGAAACTCTGTGGAATAATGCAGCTCTAACATTTTGGCGTCATGTGATTCACACAGACGTTTGGCCTGGTTCCAGGTTGTTGGGTTTTCACTAAACATGAATGTGAACGCTTGATTTATTCCGCCCATCGCTGAACCTGTAGAATGAAAGAATGTTGTAGTACAACTATATCAAGAGTGTATCATGCCTTGTTCACGGGAGTGTATTCAGGCCATGCAATTTAGTTGGCTCTGAGTCCTCGAAAGTCGTTTGGCGAACTTATTATGTTAAATATCAAACATAAAAGCCAGAGTGTAACCAGTCTCGATTATTCGCCAAAACAGATTCCATTTGGGCGAAAGATACAAAACAGCGGTGACAAGAATCTATATGAACTATCAGTAATGGCACTAATCTATGACAGGTCACCTCTACAGAAACACTCAGCCTGTTGTTCAGATGACGTAATGCAATCAATGGATAACCACATATACACTGTGACGTCATATGACTTCGACTGATCAGCCAGTATTGATAATCTTAAATAAAAAATAATTGATAAAAATCATTGTTAAAAAATGCGCAAGAGCAAAAGTCGGATAGTTATAACGCACAATCATTTTACCCTTATGGTTAGGTTTTACTACATACCTGTGAAGAGGATATGCCCGACACATAACAAGACACAGATGTTCATACCTGACATAGGCATGTCAACGTGCAATGAGGTGCAACTTTAGAATATGACACCTGGTGTGATTACGTCGCGTCACTGATTCTGCTTTTAGCAGGGATTTCTTATGACAATGGAAACATTCTTGATGCTTTTATTTACATACCTATTTACATATTGCCGAACATCAAAATATCACAAACCTATTTCTCTAGCATTAATATTTCAAGTATATTTTTTTACCATAACCAATTATATATAACGTTAATGAAGTGAGTACGTTACTTTATTAGGCACCACAATGGCAAACTGGTCTGATGCATAGCTCAATATAGTACTTATTGCCATGCGATGCGACGTGGGATAAATAGAAATCATATTTAATAGCCCGATAATGACAGACGAACAATGCTGTCATCTAGCCACAGGGAGTGTATATTTGTGCAACTGGAAAGATATTGAACTCTTATATTCGTTACTTTAATCTGCCGCTTGATTGTTTCCCCCTAACAAACGTAATGCTCATGATATTATTTATATTCATCTCTGCTTGGACCTAATCAGATGTTTGGATAAGGGGATGTAATTAGAAATTGTCAAATCAACCCGAGACTTCATCGAAGTCAGTGTTACTGAATCGATTGGTTTGCATCCACAACGAAATCAAATACAATGAAAACATATTATTAGAGCTCACTCGTATTGCCAGAGGCCAGTGCATATGACTTTTTGCATGGTTTTTTTACAACAATACACGACATGTAGATAGATGTGGTTTTCTAAGGGAATTTATAATGTTAAGGTCTAATTAGCGTACCTCATTGTGATTTACACGTCCAACTCAATCTGCAGCGTACATTGTACTAAAAGTTATGTATTAAAATGTTTAAGTGAAATAGGTTTCAGGTATATAACATATAAATGTGATAAATGTACACATACACACACTCTCCCCTCTCTCTCTCTTTCACACACACACACACACACACAGACACGCACCAATACACACCAGATATACACACTCTCACTCACACCCAAAATAGGATAGGTACATCGAACTGTGAAATCGAACTGTCGCGGCAACTGCAACTGCAAGTGCGGTGCCTGGTTTGAGGAAGGCATACCATTCCCAATCGTTTTCGAGAATCTGGACTTCGAGTCAGAAGACGCAGAAATCCACTTTGTGCGGCCATCGGGTACAGAGACGAAATCTTAAGGATTCACATGGTTCCTATCATTGACCGCCAGAGGGAGTTGTTCCAGTAAGATCATGCCAGGCCTCACACAGAACATGCCACTATTCGGTATCTTCAGAATGAGAACATTACATTCCGACCTCAGCCCCATCGAGCATTTGTGGGATGACCTCGGCCGGCGCGTATGTGCATGTCAACCGGCTATGAACATTTTGAGGTGGCTCAAGGTGGCTACAACAGATATTGTCAACGCCCAACTGGGACCGGATGTCCTCTCTTATTAAACGTTTGTGATTAGCTATATGTGTTAAGGGAAATTTGGCTGCAACTGATCCTGAATTACAAGTGTTATCTCATGTTAAACTTAGCAGATTAAAGTGAACATACACCTATGCGTTTCTATTTTTGGAGAGTATATGACTTTTTTGCTGATTTTTTTTCTGCAAATCGTGGTCTATGCGTATTTTGTTTTCAACAAATTTTAAGGCCGTCAAGCCTTGTACAGTTTAAAGTGAATGCATGCGATATAATTCCGAAGGTGCAAAAGAAAGCATACGCTTGAATATTAGGTTTCAGCCCAAAATTAGAACGTTACTTGAGTGAACATTGTCGTCGAAACCTCGCTAACTAAGTTTTAATTCTTAATTATGATACCCACAACAAGAAAATCACAATTTCCTGCTTGTTTTCACTTACCATTAAACGCAGGTGAATACTTTCGTTTGTCTGTCGGTATATTTTATAACTCGTCGAATAAAACGAGTTGTTTCGAGTCAAAATATTTCACAACTACCACTGCCAAAATCTTCAAGAATGAATTTAAATACTTAGATGTTCTGCTGCATAACTGTCCGCGGACATGGGCAGTAACACTGTACTGAGCTGTCGTAATTCACATTGGAGAGGTGTCTCCTTTCGACTTGATTATACATCGATACAATCGGTTCTAAGAACTGTATGAGAATTGCGTTAGAACCCACGGGAGTGATCAAGATATGTAATGATCATACTGTTAAAACCTTTTCAGAGTCTTCGACAATATTAGAAAGAATGTTTTTGCACGCCTGCATGGATGCCTTGGTTAAAAGGCGTAGACTGGCTCGGAATTATTTCTCATGAAGACAGTTCTTCGCGCCCACAGGGGTATCCGACAATTAAGTTAGTTAGAAGTGCCTCTTGAATTGCTAGGCGTGCTTGTGGGTTTCATTAAAGTGAGATGGTTTTTCGCCGCTTTTAGCTAATATTCCAGCAATACCGCGGCGGGGGACGCCAGAAATGGACTTCTCACATTGTACCCATGTGGGGAATCGAACCCGGGCCTTCGGCGTAACCAGCGAACGCTTTTACTACTAGGCTACGCCTCCTTTCATTAGAGGTAAAACCAGAAATGTACTCTCCTCCCACAACGAGATCACTGTTCTGTCATATTACAGAACTACTATGGCGTTCTCTGGTTAAACCACACTCACCTACCCAGACTCTCACTCTCTACTTTCAACCACCAGCCTACACACTCACCCTGTTAGTCGCCTCACTCATGGGTTTCTGAAGATCACTCCACCATGTTTGGTTGTTGGTTTGTTGTTTAACGCCACACTCAAGCTATATAGCGGCGGTCTGTAAACCAACTCACCTCAGAGTCTGGACCAGATAATCCAGTAATGAACAGCATGAGCATCGATCTACGCAATTGGTTTACGATAACATGTGCTTACAATTGGTTTACGAAGTCAGCTAGTCGGACCACCTGACCCTGTTAGTCGCCTTTTACGACATGCATGGGTTGCTGAAGATCAATTTTAACCCGGATCGTCAAGGGTTCCGTCTCATCTACTGTTTCATGCTGATTGAAGAGAATTTTGTTTTCAATTGAGCCAAATATGATATTAGCGCTGAAATTTAAAAAAGTCTGTATGTCTATTGCAGTTGTGCTCAAATATGGAATCATGAATAAGTTTTCTGAAATCAGTATGTACCCGACAAAGTACAAAGTACATGCACAACACAATCTAGCCATGCGCCAAGTGTCAAGTGGCTAATCGGTTAAGTATCTAGCTAAGTAATTGGAGAAATCTAAATGTGCCAGATCGATGCTTCATCTGTGTTTCCTTAAATTATTCAACGATTTCATGACAAATACATTCAATTGGTTTGTCAACCAGAAACCTTTGTTATGTTCAGCACCATATTGATCACTAAGTAATATGATGATATTTTCCTTTGATGAGTTAACTTACATTAGTCAAATGGTCCCGTCCTCTGTGAGATGTGTATATGCTGCCAACGCACCCTGCTGTTGTCTCGTGAAGCACTAAGAAACAAGGTAGGGTATATTTTCAGTGTTTCTTAAGCCTATCCAGAAAGATATAGCCACTGAAGTTGGAATTTTTGCATTAATTGATTATACTCTTACTAAACAAGCATAATTTCCTCAAGGCTATGAAGAGGCACATAGATTAACCTTCATATGTATTAAGGTAAAGGACTGACTGACTGAGTTTGGTTTTACGCCGCTTTTAGCAGTATTCCAGCAATATCACGACGGGGGGACACCTGAAATGGGCTTCACTCATTGTACCCATGTGGGGATTCGAACCCGGGTCTTCGGCGTGACGAGCCAACGCTTTAACCACTAGACTACCCCACCGCCCCTAAGGTAAAGGAGGGATAGAAGGTGCAGATTTTGAACTAAACATAAATATACAAAACAACTGAATGAGAAACTATATTGCCAGTGAGAAATATGTAAATTCAGATGTTACCGGGTCATTATTTCATTATTTCACCGAAAATGCCGGATGTTGAAAACGACGAAACATAAATTCACTGAAACAATTCCGTTCCGGACAGGTGTTTGTATGAAATGTCCGCCCTCTAGACACCCTGCCCACTAGAACATTGAGGGGGTCACTTAAAGGGTAGCTTATAGAGTTGGCTAGCAGTCAATGATATCTCGCAATAGTAATATTGACTTGATCATTCAGTCGTCCAAATATCCTCAAAGTCATATGTTAATTAGTTGCACATTTTATGCTACAATTTATGAATTTAATTTTAGTAACAATTCATAAAACCATGGAGATCAGTGTTAGAATATATACTATCCAAAAATAGAAACGCATAGGCGTTTTGTATTTAAAAAGCTATTAATTACCTCAATCGAAATATGTAGCAAAGTGGTAATAACATGATTTTACACACTTGCAAAAGGGAAAAAATTGACTTTACCTGAAAATGTTGATTTTGATGAGAATTCTTACAAGGATTAAAAAGGCATCGCCACAATGCAACAGAAATCACCTTCCAGTTGAACTTGTGCAGCAAGGAGCACGCACTGTCTGGCTATGAAAATTCAGATTACTTTCGGAAATCGACATTCGTTTTGAAGGAGTTTCAAGGTAAAATCACTACGCCACGTCTTGACGCTGCGACACGGAAGATCGCCATGGAAAGAATGCATGCTGGAGATTACCAATCTTCTGTTGCCAGGCGTCTGAATGTTAGTCTGAGCATGATATCACGGCTTACAACTCGTTACAACCAAACAGGCATAAGAAATGACCCTCCCCGTACAGGCAGACCACGAATCACCACTGTAGCACAAGATCGGTACATCCGGGTACTATACTTGTGTGACCGAACTGCCACGGTTGGGAGCACAGCGGCCAGGATGCCTGGACTTCGGAGGATATCCGGTCAAACTGTACGGATCAGGTTGAGAGAGATTGGACTGAGAGCCAGGAGACCCGACGTCGGACCCGCTCAACGTCGTTACCATGGCGCTCTACAGTTATCCACTTGGTTGTATAGACATTTCCTTCTTCTAAACTGATGCCAAAATTCATTTCCGAAGGTCTATTTGTGGACGAGTTATACATGTTTGAAAATACAACATTTTCACAACAGATTTCTGGATTATGCTTTCCTTTTTTTAAATAGTATATTTTAACTAATCCAGGCTTATCGTAAGAGTCGACTAACAGGATCGGGTGGTCAGGCTCGCTAGCTTGGTTCATGCATCTAATTGCATTTCGATTGCTTGTGCCGATGCTTATAATGTTATTCAAAGACCGCCGTAATGTAGCTCGAATACTGATGAGTTAAAAGGGGCGGTGGGTTAGCCTAGTGGTTAAAGCGTTGGCTCGTCACGCCGAAGACCCGGGTTCGAATCCCCACATGGGTACAATGTGTGAAGCCCATTTCTGGTGTCCCCCCGCCGTGATGCTGCTGGAATATTGCTAAAAGCGGCGGAAAACCAGACTCAGTCAGTCAGTCAAAACTGATGAGTTAAACGATATAGAAAGAATGAATGTATAACGATTCATTGTTATAACATTATCAGAACCCGGCCATGGCACTTGTAGCCCAAAGACGATTTAATGCCTTAAAAAATAACGTTTCGTCCTTTTGGAGTGCAAGGATTTTATAAACGTTGCTTCAAATACAGGATTCGCTCTGACTATGGTGTCATACAACTGACGTCGACATATCAGTGCATCTGAAACGGAATACCACACATGGTTTATACAGAGCTGTACGTTGCTTTTTTCAAATGAATTTCTGTATCAGCTTGTGAGTGCGTCTTGATATTGGTAGTTTGCACCTCCACCAGCAGAGGATAGTCATGTTACGTCAGCCAATCCAGGGGAGATAACTCTAATGAGAGGGATATATATCTGAAGGGAGTGAGACGCCTGTTTAGGACTTTTCATATTATCTGACTTGGGACGGAGAGACTATTATATGTATGCTGAGTATGCTATTAATCTCTGTAGACTTATCCTCTTCCTCGATAATCTCCAGGGTATACGTTACGATCACTCTCCACTATACCATGGATGCATCCACGGCTTGGCCCGATTATTTTATTACTTCCCTTTGCTGGCTTTTTATCCAATCAGGTGTCTACGCTGGGAAGTTGAGCGAACCAATCACAATTCACTTTCGCTTCTTGAATTATCTAACCGTTTAAACTTGGCAACACAATTGATGAACAGGTACTCTGAAAGAGGTAGAAGCAGTTCTTTCTTATATATTTTTTTAAATTTCAGATCTGTCAATTTGTCTGTATTATTTTCCCCAAAAACCTTCCCTACTGCGACCGCTTTCTTTGTTGACACTGGCAAGCGCGGATGTAACGGCGGCTTCGCTGATTGGCTACTGTGAGAATGCGGAGCCAGCAAAGGGATGTAATATAATTATCGGGCATAGCCGTGGATGCTTCCAGGGTATAGTGTACCCTGAAGATTATCGAGGATGACTTATCCTATGTACCATGTGACCTCTTTTAGGCATGGCCTTTCGGGTTCGAAAAATGGAGTATGGGTGTATTGACAATGGGTAGGTTTCCGTCGAATTAGACACACCGGAGAAGGCATGTTGTTGGAATATCACGCAGAAATTAAATTTGAAGAGACAAACTCATTTCTTTACGACAAGTTAAAACTATTGGGCGTTATTTCGACATGGATTTTTAAAATAAACCATTTTAATGAACCTTGTCACAGGTGAGCGAGAGAATTAAATGCACGCCACTCTTAAGAATGTCCCCACTGAACTCAGTTAATAACGTTCAGCGCAATGGTTCCACCAAGCCCATTATTGATCATGTAACACTTCTGTAAACTCTCGAGGGGAAATTATATCATCTCGACTCTTGAAGTAATTTTGATAATTACCGGGTTTTCATAATGGCATGAACACATGTATGCATTATTTAGTAACACGTGTACACTGTGGGATACTGGTGATCTTTATGGAACACATTTAGTGTGAGTGAGTGCGTATGGTTTTACGCCACTTTTAGCAATATTCCAGCTTTAATATATACCCATGTAAACTTAGGATAGTAATACAGGGGTGCAGTACGCATGACGTGGTAAAATTCGGTATTGCACCCCAGTTCCGCATTGAACCCCTGTCGGTTCTACTTTCTCCAAAGCTCTGCACTTTCCGGGATTTTCCGTACCCACTAAATTTAGACCTAATAGGTAACTTGTAATGTGTAATAGTGCATTTGTAATGAATAACAGATTAATGCCACATAAGAGGGTATAATAAATATAGAACATCATACTAGTGCATTTGGATAAGTTGTGAAAGTGGAACTTGATTCATGACGTCATGCGGAGTAATGTATGATCTAGGTCAGTTGCGTGATCCGCCCACGCGCGGAGTGATACTTAATGTCAAGCTAACCTGAAAGCGGAAGTATCGAGAGGCGTGAAAATATGTATCACTACGCTATGATTTGTTTTATTAAGTAACCGATATATATATATATATGTAGTGAGACCAATATAATGCCATCAATCTATATATTTTATGAACAAATCTCTTTTCCTTTTCACACTCTTTACAAGACAACAGAAAAGCCTTACAACATTTCAAAGGATATGCCTGCCCCCTTAACACTGACATCTCCGGCTATGTCACATATTATATTTGACAAAATGTAGAAATTTGACAAAGATTGCAGAATATTCGTCATGAACAACTCACATGAAAATCAGCGGTTCTCTGTTTACCATTTTCAGATGCGTGAAGTCGTGGTGCTGGTTGTGTTGTTTGTAACAATACCATCAGGTAGGTTAGCGATTCACATATAATCGATGTGTTTTGCAGGGGATTAATTTTCAAAAATAAACAATGCCATGCAGTCGAGGTTGAAAGCATTTGACTAAATATACAAACAATGCAAATATTCAAAGGCAGGAATGATTCCTTTTTAATGACGATAGTACGATACTCGAATCGTACGAACCTTATATGAATTTTACATCAAATAATCATACCTACAACCTAACGATTCTATGGAATCTCAGAAGAGACATATTGATGTGGACTTTAACATTATTGCCCTAACAAACAACAACAACAACAACAACAACAACAACAACAACATTATTGCCCTAACAACAACAACAACAACAACAGCAAAACTGACAAAATCAATCAAAGTGTGGTGCCGGGACAATGCCGCACATTCAAACGAATTCTTGCGTCTTGAATAGTATTTATCTAATGGCACAAAGGCACAAAGCGACAATGTCTCTTCCAGGAATTCTATACGCTATATTGCTCCGATACAATTGAGTTGTTGCTGAATTGACAGAAAATAATAACGTTACAAGAATATTCTGTCTCACTTCCACACGAAGGACCGCTTTAACAACTTAACAATTTTAGAACATTAAGACTCCTTCAGTATACGCCATGCCTCGATGTCACATTATAATTTGTTCACTGGTCACGAGTTTGTTTATGTTCTCTGAGCCAGAAGGGCGAGGGGAACATAAACAAACATCGAGGGTACATCAACCCATGGGCCCCGAGGGACCAGTGAACAACGTATTTATCTTACCGAACACCTTAATGTTAATTTGAATTGTTTGAAGCACGGGTACAAATCTTTTTGTAGCCATCGCTAGATTTTTGCTGACAAGAAAAACAGATTTAGAGTTATCTCCCTTCCATCGATTTGCATTCGCAAAACATCGGTAATTTCCGTACATCATACGTGATTCAATGTAATTCGAGATAAAGAATTACTACCACGAAGTACCAAATGAGTTGCCATTGACAGCGGGGTACATTGAAATGTACCTCGCTTGTAAGCGGGGTACATTGAAAATAATAGAAGAGCACTCAGCCAATCAGAAAGCGACATATATGTGTGAGGTAAGATAAATATATATATACTGTCAAAACGTCTAAACCTTAACCGGCTTCAGCAACGTTACGACCAGGTCACATGAAAGGGATGCTGGCACGTAACTTCCGGTACATGGTGCGGGATGACCGGAACAGATGTGCGCATGCGTATTATTTCTATTATTGAATATTGAATTCTATTATTATTTTTTCAGTGTACGGTGCAGTAACCCCCAACTACATGATGTATGAATTACGGTACAGTTCCAATACCGTGTCATGGGGCACTGCCTGGGCCACCTGCCAGGAACATTCCAGTAGCGACCTCGTTGATATTAAGGACAGTGTCAGAAACAAAGCCCTCCGTCATTTCTTTTCAACACCTGAAGCGTCTGCAATGTACGTAAAAACAGGAGATGCTATGCTGTATCTCCTTCTCTCTTTGTCCTAAAATAAGTGAGTGAGTGAGAGTGAATAAGTGAATGAGTGAGTGGGTGAGTTTAGTTTTGTTTGTTAAGCCACACTAGGCAACATTCCCGCTATGTAATCTGCGAAGGATAATATGTGTTTCGTGTGGGTTGAGACAATATGTGTTCTGTGTGGGTTGAAAATACGGAAGGAAAATATGTGTTCTGTGTGGGTTGAAAGTACGGAAGGACAATATGTGTTCTGTGTGGGTTGAAAGTACGGAAGGACAATATGTGTTCTGTGTGGGTTGAAAGTACGGAAGGACAATATGTGTTCTGTGTGGGTTGAAAATACGGAAGGAAAATATGTGTTCTGTGTGGGTTGAAAGTACGGAAGGACAATATGTGTTCTGTGTGGGTTGAAAGTACGGAAGGACAATATGTGTTCTGTGTGGGTTGAAAGTACGGAAGGACAATATGTGTTCTGTGTGGGTTGAAAGTACGGAAGGACAATATGTGTTCTGTGTGGGTTGAAAGTACGGAAGGACAATATGTGTTCTGTGTGGGTTGAAAGTACGGAAGGACAATATGTGTTCTGTGTGGGTTGAAAGTACGGAAGGACAATATGTGTAACACGAGGTTTCAGAGTATATTCTTACTCCTTCATCAGGTAAATGAAAAATACATGTAAAAACTACAAAAGTGATCATATGAACATGGTGAACATGTAACCAAGATACATCGCGTGGATGCAAATTTATCAACTCGATTCTAACGCGATGCTAATGTTCAAACGTCCACATACAAACCGACCTGACTGTGGTATTAGTTTCGCGGCACGCCCCAACTTGCGATATGCGAGACGGGACCCAGCATACTTCCTGACCAGATTGCCGGTGACATGCGTATATTCATGAACTAGTTCTGGTTCGAAATTGCGCGACCGCCAAATATGACTTTACTAGATCGGACCAAGTGTACAACCCTTTTTGGCTGTCACAGCTCTTGACAGTCGTAATAGTTGGCTAATTTGGGGATGGTTAGATCGGAAATTTGTTATTCCTGCAAGGAGTCGGTTCCTTACTGTCAACTGTCAACCATGAGATCATTCGAAAAGGTATGGAACGTTGTTTGTCAGCGGAAGTACTAAGGTCTCGCGAAATGCCGTGACCTACTTACGGGCCCTATTATTGTATGGTAACCACCTGTTACCATTGCAAATTGATGTACATATGAAACGTTAGAGCAAGAGAATACTCATTCTTGGTTACCCACAGAAACAGACTCCTCCAGGTGTAAAGGCAAGTGATATCTGTGAAGGTTTTATGAATGGGCCACTGAAAGTCAGTGATGACACCAGGTGTTTGCCAAAGGGGTCAACATGTCCTGCCCTTCCGGTAGCATCCGAGATACACCAAGTTTGCATAAAAATGAGCATTTCTTGCCTGACGCAGTAGTACCTCTACCATGCCATGGCTGCCGATAAACAAACCAGACAATCCAGTTTAATGATTTTGAGTAGAAGATATTCCGATGCTCATAAGGAGTGAGGGAGTGAGTTTAGTTTTACGCCACCCTTAACAATATTTCATTAATATCACAGCGGGGGACACCAGAAATGGGCTTCTTACATTGTACCCATGTGGGGACTCGAACCCGGTCTTCTGCGTGAAGAGCGGCGCTTTAACCACTAGGCTACCCCACCACCCCTACTCATAAGGGAAAAAAACATATTGGAAATCGATTCATTTCACAACACAGTTGGTGCATGTCAGTATTAACGTCTTCACCATTTGAAACATCTGGCAATCTGGCCTGGCTCAGATATTGCTGGAATGTTGCTAAAACTGCGTAAAACCACACTCACTTATTGATTGCGATCCTTCACAAGCAGAACATAATCTGAAGTTCCAAAGACGTTTTATGTTTCGTTAATTTCAGGAAAGGACCCATGTGGACCGGACTTCATTACGTCAAGTCGGTAACCGGAGGGGAGTTTCAGTGGTCGGACTGTCAGTCCGTGAATGAGTCTGTACCGTGGTTGACCGGGCAGCCCAGTGACCAGGAAGTATCGAGCTGCGTCACAGCGGGCAGGATTCAGTTCATGACGCGGACACACATCTGCAGCTCTGACTTCGTGTTTGTTTGCCAGAGAATAAACGGTACGGGTTTAGTGCATTCGTAACTACTGCTTGTCATTCCGGCAAGCCGGATGGCGACTCGTACCCCTCCCGTGGCTATGTTCACGACTGGGCCTTGTCTAAGCGCAGACAGGCACGGAGATGAACATATACTATTCACACTTTGCTAAGGATCAAATCATTGATTCAACAGAAAAGTATGATGTCGTGTCTACTTTGGTTTAAATATCTAAGCTTATTGTAAGCATGGATCCTAGGTTTCAGTATGTCATTGCATCTTGTGGCTACCATACCTGCTATTGACAGGTGTTGTGTACATGTCAATGACTCGTTCCATGATTTGCAAAATGGTTGATTGGTGCCATGGTTACACATGGATCAAGCGCATAAGTTTAGGTTAAAGTGGCTGTTTGCCTAAAGAGGGGTTACCATATCATTATTTATCTAGTTTTAAATGGATGCAATTTCAAATTATAAATCTATGTTTAAGTAAAGTTAGGACTTTTTGTGATCCTCAGCAAAGTTTGTGTAGTATAGTCTAGGACTATTTCCGAGGAAGGATAAACTCTGAATTTCCAAACATGGCTACTCCTAGAAAACAACAATTAATTTATAATACAACACGAAAGTCACTTTAAGTAAGTTTCTAACAAATATAGCCACGGAAATAGTAATGGAAATTGATAATTCATTATGGTGTATTAATGAACTATTTTTCTGTTTACTGAATCCAACCCGATGCGCAAACTGAACGGTTTATCCTCACTGTGCACAGGTAGATGGCGACGAATCCCAGTAAATGATAGAAGGTGTACTATGTGTAACCTAAATGATATTGGTGACGAATTTCATTATTTATCTATATGTCCCAAATTAGAATTAGAAAGAGAAAAATATATCCAGAAGTATTATTATATTAGACCAAATATGTATAAAATGAATATCCTATTTAACAGCAAGAAACTAGGGACTTTAAGAAAACTTTCAATTTTTGTAAAGTAATTATGACCTTATTTAAGAAATAATTTCAATAACTTAATATGTAACTAGCTCGATGTACATTGCATCTATCATACCGTTTGTATATACTTTTTATGTTGTATATAATTGTAAATATTATTTATGTACCTCTTATGCTGCAGTTTGCAGCCTGAGTGAATAAAAGTTCAGTTCAGCAGGCAGCCTGTAGAGTATTAGAATTAGTGGTGTTGTTATAAGGAAAGGGATCGTCTCATGAACTAAACTCATGGCGAGAGATTCCAAACTGATAGATTGTCAGACTGATATCAACTCACCAATTTTCCATGTTCAATTAATGTCGTTATAACATGTGACTTTGTGTCACATGTTTATACTGATACGGTCCCCCAGTAATCCCTTTGTGTTGCTATTTGACATGCCTGATTGCTTCAGTAATTAGTGTCTGCACTACGAGGAGACTCCAACTGAACGAATGCACATAGCATAATGGATTTTCGATTAATACATCTATGTGTACGGAATCCTAGAGTGAATATTGTCGCGCTTTTGCCCTCACAAAAGCAAAAGAAATACTGTCCAAATTCATCGAACGCGATAATTCGACTTTTGGGCCATTTCTTGCATTGTAGCGCTTTGAATACTGTTTTATTTAACCAATAGGTGTGAAAGCGACAACCCGACATTTGCGGGTAAACGTATGAAGAGTTGTCGAATTGTAGCCCCACCTAAAATATGTGAAAAAGGGTCCAAATGCGTGATAACGCGACATATTCATGATAACGCATTGACGCGGTTCGGCTAATGTTGACACTTCTGGTTTGTTTATGTAAAGGAGATGCGACAACGCGACAATGTCCCTTCTAAGATTCCATATACGAGTGACAACGTATAATCGTGGGTGTCACTTCCGGTACGAAACTTTGTTTCTGAATGCGTCCAGAGCATTTATCATGAAAGAGAGGTAATGTAATGTAATGTGGCTTAGTCGCAAGCACGAAGACTATGGTCATGGGTTCGAATCTCGGTTTGGGATACTGTTTAAACAGCCTAAACCCGAGCTATCTCAGCCACCTGGTCAAGATCCTGGTTGTACTTCAGCACCCCATGCTTGTCGGAAGAGGCGACTAACGGGATTGGGTGGTCAGGCACGCTGTCCTGGCTGATGCATGTCATTGGATCCCAATTGCGTAGATCGATGCTCATGGTGTTGTTCACTGGATTGTCTGGTCCAGACTCGATTATTAACAGACCACCGCCAAATAGCTGGAATATTGCTGACTTCGGCGTTGACAACAAACAAACAAACAAGCAAACACTCATCATCATTTCTATTTGTTTTATAGGTGATTGTTCCTACACCGACTTCAAAGACAAAATTTGTGATACAAGAGAAAGAAGAGTTATTTTTAGAGGGACAACTCAGCCGTAGCGAATGTAGGGACCGGTGCAGCATGGAGAAAAAATGGTTCCGACCTGTGCTGCTGGGCCTTCGAGGCGAGATAAGACTAGTAGCAATTGCACGTTAATCTTCTCACCGAGTCCATACGTCTGTGAGTCCCAGGTTCCTCAGGATGACACTGAAACTGCAGCCAGAAACTGTTTTGAGTGTAAGTTGACCTCCTTCCCTATAGAAATTATAAAAATATATTTATAAAACTAAATAGGGATGTATGGTAAAGATGGCGGTGTGCTGAGACCTTGCTGACTTAGGGCCATCTGATACGCGGTGCTGGTCAATCAGGACTGACTTTCTTCGTTTGTCTGCCTCTCTGGTTAAAGGTAGTCAGGCTTTGGTTGAGCACTTGAATAAACCTTTGAATGGTATTTAGAAATGAGCGCATACTAAAGATGAGATGAGATTTATGGATGTCAATTTCGTGATTATTAGGAACACGACGTTGCCGAATTATATCCTTCATTCACCCAATGAGTGAGTGAGTTTAGTTTTACGCTGTTTTAGCAATATTCCAGCAATTTCACGGCGGGGACACCAGAAATGGGCTTCATACACATTGTGCCCATGTGGGGACTCGAACCCAGGTCTTCGGTCTGACGAGCCAACGCTTTAACCACTAGGCTACCCCATGAAGGAAGTACATGTAAGAATATGTTCCGAAACATAAAGATAAAGAAAATAAAGGAACTTGAGATCCATAAACTTCCAATGGAGTCCAATTTCTCATCCGATTAAATATTGTTGTTCCAGAATTTGTCAAAAGCTGCCTGCAGTTTTGTTTCTGTGTCCCTCCGCCCTAAATGTTTTATGTATTAATAAAAAATATCTCAGTTATCCCGCCTTGTGGAAGATTTTACAGAAAATACTCCTACCGCGCGCACATAAACAAATCAAGTTCATGAATAATTATCTAAAACAATCTCAACAATTTTTCCGAAGCAAAGTAACTCATAGATACCTTAAATGTTTTGACCATTTCATTCAAACATAAATATTTCATGAAACAAGTTAAACAATTATTGAAAAACTTAACTTTTCGTGCTTTCTGGCGTTGAAATGACAAACACATAAAACATACGCATGGCTTTAAAAGCACACATGTGATCAGTTGCAGGGAAAGTGAGACATCTTGTTTATTACCACTTTCTTACTGACACTATCGAGAAATGTAAGAAATAACACATATGTTTCCTTTCAAGTATAGAATGAGGGAAAATGCTGAATTGCGCTATTCATTGAGGGTGTTGAATGCTGTAAGGGACATTCCAGTATTTTGCGTTTTTTTTTTTAAAAGTAGATTCATTGTTTTGATTAAGAAAATATATGTTTTGAAGGTGCAGCAGAAAACATACCCACACAAAATCTCATGATCAGTTACTGATTTCGTTGTAGCATATGATAATCTGTTCCTGTCTCACTTATTGAGACGGATTGTAGCATATGATAATCTGTTCCCTGTCTCACTTACTGAGACAGTTGTATATGATCATCTGTTCCTATCTCACTTACTAAGACATTTTGTAGCATGTGATAACCTGTTCCTGTCTCTCTTACTGAAACAGTTGTAGCATGTGATCATCTGTCCCCTGTCTCACAAACTAAGACAGTTGTAGCATATGATAATCTGTTCCTGTCTCACTTACTGAAGACAGTTGTAGCTAATGATCACCCTGTTCCTGTCTCGCACAGAGACAGTTGTATAATGATAATCTGTTCCTGTCTCACGCATTGACAATGTTGTAGCGTGTGATAACCTGTTCATATCTCACTAACTAAGACCAGTTGTGGCATGTGATTACCTGACCTGTCTCACTTACTGGGGACATTTGTATGAGAATGATAATCTGTTCACTGTCTCACTTACTGAGAAAGTTGTAGCATGTGATAATCTGTTTCTCGTCTCACTTACTAAGACAGTTGTAGCATGTGATCACCTGACCTGTCTCCTTACTGTGACGGTTGTAGTGATAATCTGTTCTTGTCTACTTACTGAGACGAGTTGTAGCCGCGTGATCACCTGTTCCTGTCTCACTTACTGAGAGCATTCTTAGCGATGTGATCATCTGTTGTTCCTGTCTGCATACTGAGACATTTTGTAGCATGTGATCATCTATACCATGTCCACACAAACTGAGACAGTTGTAGCATGCTTGATAATCTGTTCCCTGTCTCACTTACTTACACGGTTGCCAGAGCAGCGTGATCCACCTGTTCCTACTCACTCTTACTGAAGATAGTTGTAGCGCCTTGATCACCTGTTCTGTCTCACTTACTGAGACAGTTGCTTAGCATATGATAATCTGTTCCTGTCTCACTTACTGGAGACAGTTTGTAGCCCGTGATCACCTGTTCCTGTCTCACTTGCTAAGACAGTTGGTAGCATGTGATAATCTGTTCCTGTCTCACTTGCTTACAATGTTGTAGTATGCGTGATCACCTGTTCCTGTCTCTCTTACTAAAGAGGAGTTGTAGCCATGTGATCACCTGTTCCTAATCTCACTTACTGAGACAGTTGTAGCATGAGATAATCTGTTCCTGTCTCACATACTACGGTGGTTGTGGCATGTGATCACCTTTTTCCTGTCTCACTTACTAAGACAGTTGTAGCATGTTATCACCTGTTCCTGTCTCACATACTATGACGGTTGCTTGAAAGTATCTGATCATCTATTCCTGTCCACTTACTGATACACTTTGTCGCATGTGATCACATGTTACGAAGTCTCTTACTGAGACAGATTTGTAGCATGTGATCATCTGTCCTATCTCACAAACTGGGACAGTTGTAGCATATGATAAATCTGTTCCTGTCTCACTTACTGAGACGGTTGTAGTATCATGTATCATCTGTTCCTGTCTCACTTACTAAAGACAGTTTATAGCATGTGATAACCTGTTCTATCTCACTTATTGAGACAGTTGTATGTGATCATCTGTTCCTGTCTCACGCATTGACCCAATGTTGTAGCGTGTGATCTGCCTTTGTTCCTGTCTCACTAACTTCTAAGACAGTTGTAGCATGTGATCACCTGACCTGTCTCCTTACTGAGACATTTGTAGCATGTGATAATCTGTTCCTGTCTCCTTACTGAGACAGTTGTATCCCCGTGATCACCTGTTCCTGTCTCCTTCTGCAAGACAGTTGTAGCATGTTATCATCTGTTCCTGTCTCACTTACTGAGACAGTTGTATACAGTAGCGATCACCTGTTCCTGTCTCACTTACTAAGACAGTTGTAGCATGTGATCATCTGATCCTGTCTCACTTACTGAGACGGTTGTGGTGTGTGTGATAATCTGTTCACTGTCTCACGTATTAACAATGTTGTAGAGCGTGATCACCTGTTCCTGTCTCACTTACTAAGACAGTTGAGCATCTGAGCATCTGTTCCTGTCTCTCTTACTGGGAACCAGTTGTAGCCCGTAGTCACCACAATTTCCTGTCTCACTTACTACAAAGGCGGTTGTGATGTGATCGCTCTATTCAGTCACCAACAAGTTGTAACATGTTATCACATGCTCCTCTCACAACCAATATTGATTGTGGTACGTGATCACCTGTTGATCACCCACTTGCTGTCTCACTTGTAGCATGTGATCACATGTTACAGTCATACTGAGACAGTTGTAGCCGTAGTCTGTTCCTGTCTCATACCAGGACCAGGTGTGGCATGTGATCCTTTGACCTGTAGCACTTGAAATCAGTTTGGCGTAAGCAGATGATATCTGTTTTCATGTCTTACCTATACGGACGGGTTGTAGCGTGATCCACCCTGTTCATAATCTCATACTGAGAAGCCTGTGGCGTGTGATCAATCTGTTTCCTGTCTCATACTAGGACGGTTTGTAACATGTGATCATCTGTCACATCACCTGGAAGCTAGGAACGGTTATGGCGTAGCGATGATCTGTTCACTGTCTCTTACTGAACCGGTTGTGATCCGTGATCACCTGTTTCCTGTCTCTCGGCTTCCTAAAGACGGTTGTGGCATGCAGATCATCTGTTCTCACTCATCGCTGGGACGGTTGTGGTATGTGATAATCTGTTCTTGTCTCGCGTATTAACAATGTTGTAGTAGCGTGATCTGCCTGTTTCCTGTCTCCTTACTTCAGGGACCGGTTGTAAAGTGTAAATGATCCGCCTGTTCCTCATCTCACTACTGGGATTGGACAGCGTAATGATCAAATCTGTTCCTGTCTCACTTACTAAGAGAACCTGTGGCATGTGATCCGCCGTTCTGTCACCACATGTACTGATGACGGATGGTAACATGTGATCATTTGTTCCAGTCATACTTGCAGAGAGAGTTGTAGCGTATGATCATCGCGCCAGTAATCTCGCCTACTAGAACAGTTGTAGCGGCGTGATCATCTCACGTTTGTCCTCACTTACTATGAGGTAGTTATTGCGGCATGGGTGCATGCGTTTCTACCAATATCTCGCATGCTATTGGTTGTGGTATCTGATCACATCTGTTCCTGTCTCACTTACACATAATACTTGTCGCGCGTAGTGATCGTCTGTTACAGTCGCACATACTGGGACAGTTGGCAGCGTGATCATCTATTAATCTCTCACTTACTAAGAACAGACAGCGTATGATAATCATCTGTTCCTGTCTCACTTACACAAGGACAGTTGGCAATGCATCGAATCACCTGTTCCTGTCTCTCTTCCTGAGACGGTTGCTTAACGCTGTGATAGTCTGTTCCTGTCTCACACTGGGACAGTTATAGTAGTATCGTGATAATCTGTTCCTGTCTCACGTACTATGATAGGGTTGTAGAGGCGTAATCACCTGTTCCTATCTCACTTACTGAACAGTTGGCACAATGTGATCACCTGTTCATAATCTCACTTACTGGGACAGTTGTAGCATGAGATAATCTATTCGCAATCTCTCCTTACTTGACACGGTTGGCGTATGATGATCTGTTTCTGTATCACTTGCAGGACAGTTTGTAATGTGATCATATCTCTTCTACTGCCCTCTTACTGATACACTTAGTAACGTATGCGTTACGTAATTGCAGTCCTCACGTACTAGGACAATGTTGTAGCGCGTGATCACCTGTTCCTACTCACACTTACTGCTATGACGGTTGTAGTGTGATCATCTGTTCCTACCTCACTGAGAGCTGAGGACAGTTGTAGCATCATCAATCATTCTGTCTCACGTATTCGCTGTCATTGTAACGCGTGATCTGTTCTTGTCACTGCCAGGACAGTTTGTAGCCCGTGATCACCCATGTTTCTGTCTCATACTGGGACAGTTGGCAGCGTGCGACAATCTGTTCCTATCTCCACGCATTGACAATGTTGGCGATGTGATCACCTGTTCCTGTCACCAGCGCTGGATTGGTTAGTATGATCATACAATACTTAATCTCCTTACTGGGACCAGTTAGCAGCATCATGATCACCTGACCTGTCTCCTTACTAAGACGGATTTATGAGTATGTGATCACCTGTTTCATAATCTCCTTATAAAGACGGATTTAGCCAGCTAATGATAATCTGTTCCTGTCTCCTTTTCAAGACCAGTTGGCGGATGATCCACCTGTTCTATTATATACTGAAACCATGGCGATAATGATCATCTGTTCCTATCTCCTTGCTAAAGACGTTTTGTAGCGTGAGTCATCTGTCACAATCACTTTGCGACTGGACAGTTGGCAGCGTATGATGAAATCTGTTCCTGTCCTCATACTAAGACCAGTTGTAGCCCGTGATCACCTGTTCCTGTCATCACTTCCTAGGAGCGGTTGTGGCATTGTGATCATCTGAACATATCCTTACTGGGATGAGTTGTAATTATCAATGATAATCTGTTCCTCATCGCATTATTGACATTGTTGCTTGGTAGCGATTACTGTTCCTGTCTCCTTACTAAGACAGTTGGAAGCGTGGCATGATCCGCTGTTCCTCTCCTTGCAGGACAGTTGTAGTATCGATGAAATCTGTTCCACCATCCTCATACTAAAGAGAGTTGTAGCGTACTTGATCGCCCGTTCCTGTCCTCACATGCTATGACGGTTGTGAGTATGATCATTTTGATCCAGTCTATACTGAGAGAGTTGGCATGTGATCACCTTTCCGCATAATCTCATACTAAGACCAGTTGTGGCATGGTATCTCTGTTTCATAATGCCATACTAAAACGGATGTAGCGTAGCGATCGCCTGTTTCCATATCTCCTTACTGAGAGTTGTAGCGTGATATGCCTGTTCCTGTCTCATCACTATGACAGTTGTGAGTATGTGATCATTTTGATTCAGTCATCACTTATGAGAGTTGTAGCGTATTATCCTGTTTCATAATATCACATGCTATGACGGTTGTAGTATGTGATCATCCTGTTCCTGTCCATACTGAAATTACATGGCGTGATCACGTATTACCAGTCATATAGGACAGTTTAGCAGCATGTGATCAATCTGTCCTGTCTCACAAACTAGGAACCGGACTGTAGCATATGATAATCCTGTTCCTGTCTCCTTACTGGGGCCAGTTGTGGCCACGTGATTACCTGTTCCTGTCATACTTACAAGAAGAGACAGTTTAGCATGTGATAACCCGCGAACCGCATCTCACTTACTGGGACAGTTGTATGTCGATATTTCTATCTCACGCATTGACAATGTTGGCAGCGTAGATAACTGTTCCATCTCCACTAACTGGGACAGTTGGCAATATGATCCACCCTGATACCATCTCATAGGACGTTTGTAGCAGTGATGAAATGTTCCTGTCTCCAGCCCTGGACAGTTTGGCGTATATGATGAAATCTGTTCCTGTCTCCTTACTGGGACAGTTTGTGGTATCGATAAAATCTATTTCCTGTCTCATACTACAGAACGGATGTGGCATGTATGATCACCTGTTCTCAACCATAACTGCTGAGAGCGGTAGCGTGTTATCACCTGTTTCATATCTCACATGCTATATGACGGTTAGCGGTAGTAAGTCATTTGTTTCAGATCTCATACTGCACAGGAAGAGTTGGCAGCATGTTATCACGTTTCCTGTCTCACATGCCTACTTGACGGTTGGTATCGCGATCATCTGTCCTGTCCCACTTACTGGTAGCGTAGCAGATCCACATGTTACGTGCTTGCTGGATGGTTGCTGGCATGCTTGATCATCTGTCCTGTCTCTAAAACTAAGACCAGTTGTATGATGTCTGTTCCATAATCTCCTTACTGGAACAGGTTAGCCCGGCGATCACTTGTTCCCTATATCTCGCCAAAGACGGTTGGCGTGGCGATAACCTGTTCTATCTCACTTACTGGAGACAGTTGTATGTGATAATCTGTTGCATCTCACTTACTGGGGCGGAACATCACGATCACCTGACCTGTCACCGCGCCGGACATTTTGTAAGTGATAATCTATTTCCTGTCTCGCGACAATGTTGCGATCACCTGTTACCATATCTCACTTACTGGAGCCAGTTGTATCCAATGATCCTGTTCCTGTCACTTCCTAAGACAGTTGTAGCGTATTGATAATCTGTTCCACATCACCATACCAGGACAGTTGTATTAATGATCACTTTTGATATGCCATGCTGAGATCAGTTGTAGCCCGTGATCACCTGTTCCTCTCTCACTTGCTAAGACAGTTGTAGCATGTGATCATCTGATCCACCATCGCCTGGAACTTTGGTTGTAGTATCGCAAATGAAATCTGTTCCACCAATCTCGTATTAACAATGTTGTAGAGCGTGATCCACCTGTTCCTGTCTCCTTTACAAGACAGTTTGGAGCGTATCGATCCGCACCGTTTCTATCTCCTTGCTATAGGACAGTTTGGCAATAATGAGGCATCCTGTTCCTGTCTCTCGCCGCTGCATATAAGCGGGTTTGGCGGTATGATATGCGGAGTCGCAAACGCTGGGAAGGTTGGATGTTATCGCCTGCTCCTGTCTCACGTACTGCTGACGGTTGTGGTAATGGCGATGCGCAGTCTGTAACCCGGTAACTTACCGGATACATAGCGTAGCGATCATGTTACGGTCGCATACTAGAGGTTATTTTGGCCAAGCGATCACCTGTTCATATCTCCCCTTACTGAACAGTTTATGGCATGTGATCATCTGCTCCTGTCGCTGAGAGTCAGTTGTAGTATGTGATGAAATCTGTTCTGTCTCCGCCCTTTCGAGATGAATTGGCATATGATCCGCCTGTTCATATCTCATACGCGAGAGTTATGGCATGTTATCCGCCGTTCCTGTCTCATACTATGACGGTTGTAGTATGTGATCATCTATTTCTGTCCCTTACTGATGATACGCTTGTAGCGTGTGATCACGTATTTACCAGTCCGCGCCTACTTCAAGGACGGTTGTCGGCATGTGATCATCTGTCCTGTCTCACAGAGCTAAGACCAGTTTGTGGCATAGCGATAATCTGTTCCTATCTGCTTACTTTTCAAGGAACCCAATTGTAGCCAGTGATCCACCTGTTCATATCTCGCTGGGGAACCAGTTCGTATGATAACCTGTTTCCTGTCCTCACCACTTACAGGACAGTTGTATGTGATAATCTGTTCCTGTGCGCATTGACAGTATTTGGCGTGGCGATGACTGTTCCTGTCTCACTAACTGGAGACCGGTTGTATCTGATCACCTGACCTGTCTCACTTACTGGGACATTTTGTGACGAAGTGATAATCTGTTCCTTAATCTTAAACGCTGGGGACTGGTTGGCATCCAGTGATCTGTTCACCAATGCCATTTACACCAAGACGGACGTAGCGTAAATGAAATCTGTTTCATAATACCACTTACTGCAGGACAGTTGTAAATTATCTTGATAATCTGTTCACCATGCGTATTAACCAGTATTTAGGCGTGATCCGCCTGTTTCATATCTCATACTAAGACCAGTTTAGGCGTAGCGATCACCTGTTCCTGTCTCGCCCCGCAGAACAGTTAGCCGGCATCTTCAGGCATCTGTTCCTGTCTCTCTTAACTAAAGAAGTTGGCATGTTATCCACCTGGTACCTGTCTTAGCGACGGTTGTAGTATGCTGATCATCTGGCTTTGGAATCCCTTACTTAGAGGACATGGAATGGCCGTCGCCAATATACTAAGCCAGTTGTGGTAGCGATCACTTTCAATTGTTCTTAATCCAGCTTACAGATGCACTTGCCGTGATCCGTATTACACAGTCAGCATACTAGGAGAGTTGTAGCCCGTGATCATATTTCATGCTTACTTCAGACCGGTTATGGCGTAGCGATCATCCTGCTCCCGCATGCTCATGGGGAATCCAGTTAGCAGGTATGCTTGATAATCTGTTCCTGTCTCGCCTTACTAAGACCAGTTTGGCAGCGTAACGATCCACCTGACCTGTCTCCTTACTGGAGACAGTTGAGAGAAGATGTGATCCTGTTCTAATGCTCCTTGCCTAAGACAGTTGGCGCGTGATCACCTGTTCCTGTCTCACTTTACTGAGAGCCATAACAGCGGCTGGCGAGTACTGTTCCTCTCTCCTTACAGTCTGGGTTCCTTAACATGTGATCATCTGTTCTTGTCTCACATACTAAAGACGGATTTGTAGCGTATGATCATCTGAACCAGTCTCCTTACTGGGACAGTTTAGCGTGTGATCATCTATTTTGTCTCTTACTGAGAGCGCGGCGATGTGATCATCTGAACATACCTCATACTGAGGGCGGTATGGCATGTGATCCGCCTGTTTCCTCATCTCTCAATTACTGGGACAGTTTAGCAGCATCATGATCATCTGTCCCTGTCGCGCCTGCCAGACAGTTGTAGCGTATGATAATCTGTTCCTGTCCTGCGCCTGGGACAGTTTAGCCAGTCCGTGATCACCTGATCCTGTCTCACCTTACTAAGACCAGTTTGTGGCGTACGATAAACCTGTTACCATCCTCCCCATACTGGGACTGTTTGTAGTATGTGATAATCTGTTCTTGTCTCACGTATTGACAATGTTGTGGCGCGTGATCGCGAGCCATATCCTCTTACCAGGACAGTTGTAAAGGAATAATGATCACCTGGTCATCTCACTTACTAAGACGGTTAGCCAGCGCGTGATCACTTTGTTCTGTCTGCACTTACTGAAACCTTATGGCATGTGATCACCTGTTTACCATCTCACTTACTGGGACAGTTGTAACATCAATGATCATCTATTCTTGTCTCACATACTTTAGAATAGTTGTAGCGTAAGCGGTCGTCCTGTTCCAGTCACTTACTGAGAGAAGTTGTAGCGTGTGATCATGCAATTTTTATCTCCTTACTAGAAACCTGTAGTGATGTGATCATCTGTTCCTACCTCCCTTACTGGGGCGCTGGCAATGTGATCACCTGTTCCCATATCTCAATTACTGCCAGAAACAGTTGGCAGCGTAAAAATCATCTGTCCCTGTCGCTTTATGCCTAAGACGGATTTAGCGCTCATGATAATCTGATGCATAATCTCCTTACTAGGACGAAGGTTTGCTGGCCAATGATCACCTGATCCTGTCTCCTTACTAAGACGGTTGTAGTGCGATAACCTGTTCCTGTCTCACTTACTGGGACAGTTGGTAGTATCTTTGATAATCTGTTCTTGTCGTATTGACAATGTTGTAGCGCTTGTGATCACCTGATCCTGTCTCTCTTACTAAGACGGTTGTGGCATGCGATAACCTGTTCCATAATCTCCTTACTGAGACAGTTGTAGTGGCATCGATGAAATCTGTTCTTGTCTCACGTATTGACAATATTTATGGCCAATGATCCGCACCTGTTCCTGCCTCTCCCCACTTACTATGACAGTTGTAGCATGTGATCATCTGTTCATACTTACACTTACTGAGACAATTTAGCAACAATATGATCATCTGTTCCTGCCTCACTTACCAGGACAATTTAGCAACATGTACGTCCGATGAACATCGCGTTTAGATGTTGCTTAGCGTGATCACCTGTTCTTGTCTCCTTACTAAGACAGTTATAGCATGTGGTCACCTGTTCCTGTCTCACTTACTGAGACGAGGTTAGCGGCGTGTGATCCACCTGTTCCTATCTCACTTGCTGAGATAGTTGTAGCGTATGATCCACCTGTTCCTGTCTCACTTACTGGAACTGTTGTAACATGTGATTATATGTTCCACCATCTCACACGTGCGGAAAATGGATTGTAGCATCATGATCATCTGTTCCAGTCTCACTTACTGCAGGACAGTTCGGGCGTCTTGATCTCATGTTTCTGTCTCCTTACTGAAACCTGTAGTGATGTGATCTCCTGTTCCCGATCTCCTTACTACAAGACGGTTAGCGGCATGTGATCATCTGTTCCTGTCTCACTTACCAAGGACAGTTTATAGTGTCATAATCCTGCCTGTTCCTGTCTCACTTGCTACGACAGTTATGGCGATGTGATTATGTGTTCCTGTCTCACGTACTGCACCGACAGTTGCTTGCGGCGATCACTGTTCCTGTCTCACGTACTGGACAGTTTGCTTGTATATGATCACCTGTTCCTGTTCACTCACTGCAGGACTGTTGCTTAGCGTGTCCTCATAGGAGTTGTTTATTTGTAGTTTCGGACATCACTGGGAAAGAGAGACGGTCGTTGAATCCGTGCTCCTGAACACCTTATTATCAGCCGTCACAGCAGCAACAACTGCAACAACAACTGGTAAGCTTCCTTAGCGGAATTATCGAAGCGGCAACATCTATAGCAGCGCCACACTACAACAGAAGCAGATTCAACACAATCAACGACATGCGTCAGCGAAGGCGGGGGTGGAATCAGCTTGGCAATGCAATAACCCGCA